>NC_140497.1:99824022-99936804 GCF_964271855.1 Acomys minous | reverse complement strand
GGGAAAATGACCACATCCCTTAAATGTTTTGTTCTCTCTAACATAAGAGCACTTGGCAGATGCATCTGTTAGAATTTGGACTGTTGGGGCTGGAGAGATGGCTCAGTGGTTAAGAGCGCCACCTGCTCTTCTAGAGGTCCTGAGTTCAATTCCCAGCAACCACATGGTGGCTCAAAACTATCTATAATGTGATCTGATGCCCTCTTCTGCAGATAAAGCACTCATATACAATAAATAAATCTTTAAAAAAAAAAAAAAAGAATTTGGACTGTTGATGTCCGGTTCACGTTAAATCATAAAAGTTAGCGCTGTAGCCCTGTGAGATCTAAATGAACAAAGGACAGGGGTTTCAATTACTCAGTATTTTATAGCGTCGAGCATGTAATTTCAAAGAGAGGAAAATGCTGCTTGTGCCTCAGTTCCCCTACTTGTCAAGGGTTAGACAGGTGATCGGGTAAATCAAATTGTCGCCCTTGTTAGCTGTTCCTCCTCCATCTTACTCCCCACCAGGCAGCTCAGAACTCCAACCCTCTGCAAATGCAAAGTTTCTGTCCGACCCCCCTCCCCACCTTCACCCTAAGCGACTATTTCAAGAAGCAGTGGATATAGTAAAAAAAATTACTCATCAAAATCCGTTCTTCTGCTTTATGCTCTAAAGATGGGCCTGAGGCCACGCGCTCACCCAGATGGGTCCATTTCCCACTCCTTGTGAAGCGAGGGCGGGACAGGAAATGCCTCACTCACCCTGGGCACGGTAGGAATAGTCACTTTGGCACCAAGGCATCAGGCTGGGAGTGTAGTTCGCCGAGCCCCAGATTTGATCTCCACTGTTGCAAATGAAAAGACAGAGAGAGGAAGGAAGGGGAGGAAGAGGCGTAGGACCAGCAGCAGCATCTCTCCTCCCTTCTTGCTCTCTTCTTCCCTGTTCACCGGCTGGATATGGACAATAACCGAGTCCCTGGGTACTGCAGAACCCCAATATGAAAGTCTCCTGAGCCCCTAAATCACCACACAGGGAAACAACTGGCCCCTTGTGAACAAGATGGAGACTCCTGTTGTGCTTGAGCCATGAAACATCTGGGACAGATGTGCTACCCTCTGTGGAGGCCACCCCATAAATAAAGTAAAATGAACTCTCCAATCGGCCACGCGCCATCACACCCTCCTTTCTGCTGTTTCCGTGGGAGGCCCCCTCGTGTCTGCCATCTGCTGGGCTTCCTCTCAGTTGGCCACTACTGCCACTTTTACTGAGAACCAACCCTACTCCACCCCACCCCGGGCTCCACAGCCTCCGTTGGCACTTCCGCTGCAGCTCCCAAGTCCTGGCACTCTCGTCTGACACCCCGCTCTCTGCCCTCAGCTACCTCTTCACCTGAAACCCTTAACAATCTCAAAACGGAGCTGGAGAGATGGCTTGGCAGTTTAGAGCACAAGCTGCTCTCCCAGAGGAGGAGGATTCTAGACCCACCCACTGGTGCGTCAGACAGCTTCTAACTCCAGTTCCACTTCCTGGCCTCTGGAGGCAACGTACACACAGTGTATAGATTCACACAAAGGCAAAACACATCCCGAATTCATTTTTTAAAATTAACTGTTTTAATCTTGAAATGCCTTCAAGTTTACAGTGAAGTCGACAAGCAATTCTTTCTCCGTTTGGTGCCACATTCATGTGACTTTAGCAATGAAAGAAAGAAGAAACTTAGTTAATGGGGGCTTAGGCAATAAAAGCACTTCTTTTTCTCTATGAACAAGAAGTGTGAGACGCTAGGGAGATGCCTCAGCTGGTAAAGCACTTACCACAAAGGCATGAGGACTTGATTTACATAGCCAGGACCCACACATAAAGCCCGGTGTGGCTACCCGAGAGCCTGCAACCCCAGAGTGGGCGAGTGGGGAACGGCAGATCTGTAAGTCTCACCAGCCAGGCAGCTCTCGGTTCGGTGAGAGACCCTGTACCAAATAGTATGATAAAAGCAATTGAGGAAGACATCTAGCAATAACCTCTGATTTACACACACACACACACACACACACACACACACACACACACACATCAAAAGCCACATGGAGAACAGAGCTCCAGGTCTGGTGCAGTAGCTCCTCGCATCAGTCGCACAATGTCTTTTGTCTTTCCTTTGCCTCTTTTCTCTCAGTTTTCACTATTGTCAGTTCATCTTCGAGCAACATCAACTGGGCCCAAAAAAAATCTCTGTTTTCCCAGAAGCCCACTCACCACAGATTTCTCCACAGTGTTGAGCAGAACCAGCTCTGGAGATCTCTAGAAGGAGGAGACATCAAAAACCCGAGATGAAGACGAATGGCTTAGTGGTCGTTTTAGCCCCTGCAGTTAAGCGTAAATAAGTCTACTGTATGCACATAAATGTGTTTGCACAAGACAAGAGAATGGCAACCGAAAAGAAGGTCAACTAATTGTGTTTGCCACAGACCCAAATTCCACCATCACCTTTAACACAGAAAGAAGACAGCCAACTTCCATCTCCTATAAGAGACAACAGGCGTACGCAAAGGGCATCTGTACCCATGTCAAACACAGACACATGCATATATATGAATGTGTGCACACACACGTGTATGCATACACACATGTGTGCATGCAAAGACGCATGTACACGTATGCATGTGTGAGCACATAAATGTGCATGCATACACACATGTGTGCACACACATGCACACATATACACATTCATGCATGTATGCACATGTTCACAGAGACACATACATGCACACACAAACACATGCACATATACACACATATGTGTGTGCACATCTACATGTACATACGTGCACACACATGCACACACAGATACACATACCTATCCCACAATAGTCATTGTTTTCTGTCACATCACTTTCTCATTTTATTTTGATAAAGTTGTCTGACTAGACTTCAAATCAACAAACATCATGCAATACTTACACAAGGCTGTGGGAATAATGTGTAAGAAAAATTATTGTCACAGAAATTGCCTACATCCTGATGCCTTCCAGAAAGAAAGTACTATAAGGGTCCAAGTTATATTAACACTAATAAAGTACAAACAGTTAATTTGATACTAACTGCATTTAAGTGTAAAAGTAGACTGCTCATCAGAATTCACCTGTTAAGATTCTGAGAGGAAAAGGTCTAATCCAACCACAACTTCAAAGGAAAACATTTCCCAGGAGAAACTAAGTTAATCATAAAGGGGGAAACACCCACAGAGTTAAATGCATTTTCTACACTCAGTATTTTTCCTTCTGCCTATTTCAATGAATTTCTAAAATGGTGGACTCTGAGCATCCTTAGATGTGGCTTTCTGATTGGCCAGGTTCTGTGCTCGGGGCTGTTCAGGGGCCTCTGAGATAAGAGGCTCTGCAGGGACCGCGTGCATGCCATAGTGATGTCTGCACTCACCTCTAACAGGTGAGCCAGGCGTCTTCAGGGCTTCCGTGGGATTGGTGAACACCTGAAGCTGACACTGAACTAGTTAAATGGCTGCCTGGTAACAATAGGTTCCCCCGCCACTGCACAGGGGATTTGGAGACTTTGATTCTGCTCTGGGGCTACTGTGAAATTCAAATTCCTTTGAGCCACCTCCTTCCTGTCCTCCCTCCCCACAGGCTCTTCCACGTGTCCCCAATAAAAAGAGCTGTTGTAGCAGATGGGAATAGAAGTCGGACGTAAAGAAAACAAAGAGAAAGGAAAATGAAAAGAACGGCCCTTCACACAACCAGGAGGGGCCACTTCCACTAGGACTAAGCGGGTTGGGTCAAAAAGAGAATAGTTTAGGTGGCTGTTTTTTTAACTTCTTCAACCAATATGTGTCATAGACTTCTATCAAGTCCCACCCCTGTTATCCTCTTATGCCCCCCCCTCTCGCCTTCATGCCTTGGTGTCAGTGTGCCCCGCTGCATTACTTAGGGTTGTCTGCACAAACATGGATGGGGGTTTGCCACAGAGGAATATGGATCCCCTTCCCCCAGCAAGCATTAACTCCTCCTCAGGGAGGGGTGGAGCCAATAAGCCCTTCTCCATCCACGATGGGAGGTTGATGGGTTCAGTTTTGTACAGATCCTGTGTGTTTAGCCATGGCTGTTGTGACTTCGTGGGTACAACTGGAGTTCTGTGTCCAGAAGACAGCATTTCACAGCGTTCTTTCTTACCCACCTCCAGTTCTTGCGTTCTTCCTGCCCCTTCCTCCGCGATGCTCCCTGAGCCTTGGGGGGAGGGGGTGGGGAGATGCTGAGCCATAGTCTCAGCACTTGGACCTGATAATGACCATCTGCATCAACCCCTGCCCACATACTCCCAAGCGAGTCACATCGAAATATGAAATATGCACCACACACAACAGATATGACATGGACAAGTTTATTATATGAGGAGGGGTACCCCCAGAGAGAAAGAGAGAGACTTTAAGACAGAGGAGGGGAGGGGAGAGGTAAGAAAACAAAAAAGGAGGAGAAAGGTGAGAGACAGACAAGGTGGGTTTGTCCTTTTACAATCCTGGGTAGGCCACTCCTAGAGGCAGGTAGGTAATGATGTCATAGGTTGCTAGGCAGACTGGGGCAGTACGCTAACATACACAACTCTCACAACCAGGAACAGCTACATGAATAAAATGGCTGGTCAAGTTAAAAAAAAAGAAAAGAGTTTGGATGATTTTGTTTGTTGGGTTTTTTGTTTGTTTTTTGTTTTTGTTTTTGTTTGGTTTTTTGTTTGTTTGGGGTTTTTTTTGTTTTTGTTTTTGTTTTTGTTTTTGTTTGCTTGTTTATCTATTTTTTGAGATCCCGTGTGGTTTGAATGAAAATGGCCCCCATTGGCCCATAGGGAGTGGCACTATCAGGAGGTGTGGCTTTGCTGGAGCAAGTGAAGTGGGCTTTGAGATTTCAGATGTTCAGGCCAGGACTAGTGTCTCACTCTTTCTGCCTGCTGTCTGCGGATCTAGACGTAGAACCCTCAGCTCCTCTCCAACACCATGTCTGCCTGTACAGCACCATGGTTCCCACCATGCTGAGAACGGACTGAACCTCTGAACGGTAAGCCAGGCCCAATTAAATGTTTTCCTTTCTGTGGGTTTCTGTGGGGATGGTGTCTCTTCACAATGATAAGACCCTAGCTAAGGCAGGTTTCAATATGTAGGACAAGTTGACCTTTGCCTGCTGAAACCCCACAGGCCCTGAGGTTGCAGGTGTGTGCCACCTCTATTGTCACAGCTTGCTTGTTGGAGCATGGTTGTATTTGCTATTGTCCTCTAGAGCAGGACCGGCCACCTCAGCCAAATTCAGCTTACTGTCTGGTTTTGTATCAATCTCAAGAATGCTTTGACATTGTTGACAATAACATTTCTGAATGTTACATAAGTATCCTACCCTTTTTTTGCCTTTCAAAGTTTTTCAGTCTAAAGTAGAGAACAAACTGTTTTTCAACTCCTGCTCTAGGTAAATACCCCAGCAGGCAGCGACATCTTCTATGTTTCGCTTCTGCCTTGGATCCAGTAATGCCTAATGGTTGGATCAAGGGAAGCAAGTTCTGGGAACATTTTGGAGCAAGGGAAGATGTCTCTTTTATTTATAAGCAAAGATCTCAGGAGCTGGAGTACTGACTGACAAAATCAAAGTCCAGCAGTGCCTCAGCCACAGAGCTAAAGCTAGCATCCCCACAATGTACCCCCTTTTCAGGCACTGCCAGAATAAAGCCTCATAAAAACATTAGAATGGCTCTGAGAGTCGGCTCAGAAGTTAAGAGGATTGATTGCACTTCCAGAGGTCCTGAGTTCGATTCCTAGCAACCATATGATGGCTCACATCCATCTAAAATGAGATCTGGTGGCCTCTTCTGGTGTGCAGGCATACAGGTAGACAGAACATTATATACTTAATAAGTAATCAAATCTTTTCAAAAAACATTAGAATGTTGAGGCACCGTGTGCAGAGTTTGTGCTGAGCAGAGTAAATAATAATCCCCAGGTAAATAATGACTCCTCAGTAGCATGCTGACACCCCATAGTGTGCTAACACCCAGAGAGTGTGCTGGCTAATGCCCCATAATGTGCTGATGCCCCATAACATACTAACACCCAGATAGTGTGCTGGCTAACACCCCATAGCATGCTGATGCCCCATAGCGTGCTGACACCCTGTAGCGTGTTAACAGCCAGATAGTGTGCCGATGCCCCAATAGTGTGCTGACGATCTATGATAGTCTAAACCTGTTGGGGCAACACTGAAAAACATGGCCACTCTCTTTTAAAATTCAAAGCTGTTTTGTAGTGTGGTTGGTGGTAATCTGGGAGAAAAACACACTAGTTGTGGTAGTTTGAAAAATGGTCCCCATGAACCCATAGGGAGTGGCACTATTAGGAGGTGTGGCCTCCTTGGAGTAGGTGTGGCCTTATTCCAGAAGTGTGTCACAGGGGGGTGAGTTTTGGGATCTCAGATGTTCAAGCCAGGCCCGTTGGCTCACTGTCCCTTCCTGCTGCCTGTGGATCCAGAGGTAGAACTCTCAGCCCCTCCCCCACACTGTGTCTGCCTGCATGCTACCATGCTTCCCACCATGATGATAACGAACTAACCTGTAAGCCAGCCCCAATTAAATATTTTCCTTTATAAGAGTTGCCATGGTCACAGTGTCTCTTCACAGCAATGAAACCCTAACTAAGACACTGGTGAAATGAAAATTATCTTCTTTACTACAATAACATCAGAGACAAGAATCTACTTGGTACATTTTTATGGCCATTTTGAACAACTTCTGACCTAAAAGTTTCTGAGCCTTTGGCAGAGAGCTTGCTCTCTAAACTAACACTTCTCATTGCCGTTCTTGTCTCCCATGGCAATATCTTTACGTCTCCAGCCAGCACGAGTGCCCAACTGAAACCTTTCAAATCATTTTCTAACCCAAACTGTATTATAATTTTTTTGTTCTTTTTAACAGCTTGGGGATATAGAATCTTGACACGTAAACAAATATTGATGCTTCCTTTGAAACTTGGGTGGAAAAAGTCAATAAATTGGATAGAGCTAAACATTTTGACCAGCTAGCTAGGCGTAATTAGCCTGACGCTATTGCACAGGTGAATTGTGGCCTCCCGTTACGTACTCAGCATCAGAGAGTAACTCTTCCTTCCTCCCTGAAGAGCGCACTTTCAGAAGTCTTATTGCTCCAGTTAGTCCACTGCTATTTATTTTTACTTCTGTTCATTAGTTTAGTCCTCAGGAGAAGTGTTCATTGTTTAGCGACAATAAATTTTATTTCCCATGAGTAAGGCTGGTTACGAAGCTGATACAAATCCCTCCAAATCTTTTGTGCCACCTCATATGCATTTATTACTTTCCTCATCTTTCTGTCATCAGCCAACCATTCCGTCGGTATTTAGCCAATCCCAAAGTAATCTATGTAAATTGGGAACCACAGATGCAGAGCCAACCCCTCGAGACCCCCTCACTTGCCTCTCCCCACCCCCCACCCCCGCCCCTCTGCTTGGATGCTTTCTCTATCCAATCTGTCATATAGCTGCCCAGCTTAGACCCGGGCATTGGTCTTATTTAAATGCTAACTTCAGAACATTCTGTCTAATCATAAGTAATCACCCAACAACTACTTATTTCTACCCAATGCTATCCTCAGGAGTTGCTCTGAGTAAAACTAAAATAAATCAGAATGAATGACAATGGGTAGGAAAAGGAAAGCAATGTTGTCATTGCTGTGGTTGGAGCATTGAAGGAGTTTGGGATTTGGTTTTTTTCTTTTTTCTTTCTTTCTTTGTTTTGTTTTGTTTTGTTTTGGTTGGTTGGTTGGTTGGTTGGTTGGTTGGTTGGTTGGTTGGTTTTGGTTTTTGGTTTGTCAACTTGCCACAAGCTAGAGTCAACTAGGAAGAACCACAAATGAGAAAAATACCTCCATCAGATTGCCTGTAGGCACATCAATAGTGCATCTTTTTGATTAGTGAGTGAAAGGGGAGGATCCAGGCCGCTCTGGGCAGCACCACCCCCGGGCAGGGGGTCCTGGGTTGCAAAAGAAAGCAGGCTATGCAAGCCATGGACAGCAAGCCAGCGAGCATCACTTCTCCATGGGCTCTGCTTCAGCTCCTGCCTCAGGTTCCTGCCTCAGGTTCCTGCCCTGACTTCCTTCATGACGGACCACGCTTTTCTCCCGTGTTACTTCCAGTCAGGGCATTCGTCTCAGCAATAGGGAAGTAACAGGACATAGTATGAGTTATTTTTTTTTTTCAGCACTAATTTACTTCTGGCTGAGGATCTAATAACTTCAAAAGAAGAGTGTCATATGCAAGGCAACAAAACTACCCTCAGCCAAAACAGACTAAAGTCAAGTTACATTAAAATATATTTAAACTAACTTAACTCGAGAGGTATTTTTCAACATAATCGGCGCTGTTTTACTATCAGGAGGCTCACGTTCATGTGGATGCGTGAGTGGGTACACACTGACATGCTGCCACGAATGCCGGGGTCAGAGGTCAGCCTTGAGAGTCAGTCCTCAGAAGCCGTCCATCTGGTTTTTACAGACAGGCTCTCTTACTGGCCTGCAGCTTTCTGCTTAGATTAGGTTAGCTGACTAGCAAGCTCCAGGAATGTGCAAGTTATCTATCCCCCCACCCCTACCCCAACACCCCGACACTACCCCCCACTCCTGCGTTTAGCAGGTCTGGGCTTAAAGGCTCACACTCAGGCCCTCACGCATGTAAGACAAGCAAGCGCTTTACCAATTCAGCTCCTTCTCCAGCCCCTCAATCAACAATTCTTTTTTAAGCACCACAGTTTATAATTACCGACAGGCATGTTACAACACACCTTTAGTCCTGGTACTCCAGGGGCAGGGTACTCCTGGTATATAGTGAGCCCCTGAATAATAATAATAATAATAATAATAATAATAATAATAATAATAATAATAATAATAATAATAACAATAATAATAATTATTATAATTATAAATTATCTTTTTCCCAATCCCTCCCCTTCCTCTCCTTCCCTCCGTTGCTGTTATATGTGCATATAAATAATTATATAACAACAACCTGCTGAGTCCATTCAGTGTTGCCTGTGTATTTATGTTCCTTGGGCTGCCCATTCAGATGGCCAACAGGGGCTCATCCCTGAGGAAACTTAGTTCTCCCTCTCCCAGAAGTTGTTAATTTCTCGTGTCTCTTCAGCTAAGAGCGGAGGCCCCATGAGATTTTCCACCTCTATTGGAATGTCACCTGTTGAAATGGTTCAGGTCTTGTCTAGGCAGTCACATGTCGAGATGCCGTGGCTAGGCAGCACACGCTCACAAAAGACTTCCTGGTCCTATAGCTCTTACAGTCTTCCTGTCCATACCCCTACATCCCCATTCTCAATGGTCCCTGAGCCTTAGTTATAGAAGTTACACTATAGATGCATTGAGAGTTATAGAGAAAGTCATAGCTAGCCCCCAAGGAAGTGATGTTTATAGAACCCTTAACCTACACAAACACCGAGGTCAACAAGAAGGTGAGATCTTATGTCGCGCCCTCCCGCCGGCAGGAACGACGCAGACACCAGGATCCTTCTCAATCGCGCTTTATTGGGAGCGCCCTTGAAGCTGAAGCCAAAGACCCCAAATGCCCACGAGCACGTCGTTTAAATACTGTCTGTACATGGCGTGTCAAAGTCTCATTGGTTGCATTTGGATGCCTCATTAGCATGCCTCATTAGCATGCCCACAGTCGAGAGGGCCGTGTTGGAGTGCTTCATTTGCATACCCCTGTTCAGGAGGGGTGCATTGAGAGGGCTTATGTCTGCGCATGCGCGGGAGCATTAACAGTCACCACCAAGTGGTAACGGTCGCCGCCATTATCAGGTGCGGCCGCGCCTTACAATCTTAGACCAAAAGAGAGCTCTCTCTCTGTTGCCCTTTTCCATTTATCTGTATATTCTAAAGAGGTACACATTTCCCTCCCTTTGGTTATAGATTATTGAAATGAACCCCCACCTAAGAAAAATTCGAATTTCCCCCAAGAATCTCATGTTGGGAAGAGGAAACGGCTGAAGAGTAGGCAGAGGAGGATGGAGAGTCCCACAGTTCTGACAACTTGTCAACCAGCTGGGACAGAACCATGCCTTGACCAGGACTACATTATCACGTACTCCTCTTGCCTCCATTCAAACTTAAACTTTGTGTCAAGAACCCAAGGACTGACCTGTAGCATCACTGGACCTCTTTCTTCCTCTTGCCAAGGTGTCCACACTGCATAAGTCTCCTTTCTCTGCCCTGCAAGTATTGCTTTTCTGTTTGATCAGGCTATTGAGGATGGGTGGACAGGCCAGGGTGTCAGGGCTCTTGAGGATGGGTGGGCAGGCCAGGGTGTCAGGACTGTTGAGGATGGGTGGGCAGGCCAGGGTGTCAGGACTGTTGAGGATGGGTGGGCAGGCCAGGGTGTCAGGACTGTTGAGGATGGGTGGGCAGGCCAGGGTGTCAGGACTATTGAGGATGGGTGGGCAGGCCAGGGTGTCAGGACTGTTGAGGATGGGTGGGCAGGCCAGGGTGTCAGGACTGTTGAGGATGGGTGGGCAGGCCAGGGTATCAGGGCTCTTGAGGATGGGTGGGCAGGCCAGGGTATCAGGGCTCCCAGCACCCAAGCTCTGACCTTAACAATTGTGATAACAACAGAAGGACGAATTAAAACACCAAAACCAAAACCTTCGTCAACCTCAGTGGTTCTCAATCTTCCTAACACTACGATCCTTTAATACCCCCTGTCATGGTGACCTCCAGCCATAAAATTATTTTCACTGTTACTTCATAGCTGTAATTCTGGTACTGTTGTGAATGGCAATGCAAATGCCTATGTTTTCTGATGGTGGTGGGTGGGGCCTGTGAAAGGGTCATTTAATAACCTCCAGGGGGTTTCACCCCACAGGTTGAGAACCACTGATCCACACAGACAAAAATACAGTGTAAAATAAAGAAAACCTAGAAAAAACAGTATACTAAATTCTTACATCAAATTAACTAGGATATTCAAGTCTTTTGTTGCATTTAATCGTTGGTTTTGTCTTTTTTTTTTTTTAATCTACCAGAAGTTTACCATGTCATCAGGCAAAAACAGAGAGGGTATGTGTGTGTGTGTGTGTGTGTGTGTGTGTGTGTGTGTGTGGTGTGTGGTGTGTGTGTGTTGTGTGTGTGGTGTGTTGTGTGTGTGTGTGGTGTGTGTGTGTGTGTTGTGGTGGTGGTGGTGGTGGTGGTGGTGGTGGTTTCCACTGTAATTAACCTGTTCTTTCTGGCACTGATTTGTCATGTCTATTTTCAAACTGGATCTTTTGGCTCATTCTAGATGCAGAATAAATAGTTCTGCCTCATTAATAAACACACTCTGATTCTCTACCCAGCTCTTCTGCGTCTCTAGGACAACTAAGGGCAACCCAGGAGGATGCTCACCACCTTGCTTGAGATCCTCCAGCTCTGATGGAGTGGAGGAGGCGAAGACTCCGGGGCACTGCTTTGCATGTTAACGGCAGGCGCTCCTGGAAGTTACCTGGCTGAAGATCTGAAAGTCCCTCTCCAGGGTGAGCAAGGGCAAACTCTCTTTGGTGACATGAATTGACAATAAGAAGCATATTCAACAAACTTCAAAAGCCCTTTGTACCCTCTGTTTTTTTTAAGTCAGAAAGCCTATATTAGAGAAAGTTTGGACCTAGTGTGTCTTTATTGTGTCACTCTGCCCTAGTCCCTCCCCCGCCCCGCGGGGCCCCTCACCAACAGCATGAGCCATTTTAACATGTCAGTGCTTCTTGGTTCTACAACACAAAGGCAGGAATCTCTGCGCCTATTTTATCAGGTTTTTTTTTACTTGCATATCACTCATTTATTTTCTATACAGAATTATTTGAATTATGCATAAAACCTTTTAAAGGGCATTTTCAGATAAAGCACTTTATATTATTAAGCATTGTAAAATTATTATTGCACATCACTTTTATTATGTAGTTCATTTTAAATGGGCCAGAATATTTTAATCATCCAAGGGAAGCCAGAGTTTATAGCTTAAAATTGAAAATATATCTACACATTTTTCCATAAAATATGCATGCATGATTTTCAGCCCCATTTAACTAATGTGTTTTGGAAATATGTTACAATAGTAAATTCAACAAACCTCAGTCAAGGAAAAAAGTAATATAAAAAGTGTGATTAATAGCAATGTGGTGGGCTTTTTTTTTTTCATTTTACAGAAGACCCTATCTTGAAATATGAATCATTTTACATAGATAACCTCTATATTTCCATGTCGTTTGTCTAAACAGTAGTCTGTACAACTCTGGGTGTAGAATTGAAAATTATAACAGAAAATCAAACTGTCAAAACAACATAAATTACCCACAATGCACTTGCAAAGAAAAAAGTTGCAGCTGATAAAGAATTAAAGAGCAACCAAAAAGAATCAATAGTACACACACCCTGGGTGCACACAGGTTCGGAAATGTACCATATCTGCAATCCTGTCACTGGTAAGTATTTCTTTATTGCACTGGTGATCCGAAGACAGAAATTGTCAGGTCATTGAGTGATTTTTAGCTTTACAATTACCTCCTGGTCAGCACACGTAGCATGTGACACTGTAGTATAAGAAATTTTTCCTGATTAAGTCACTTTTCTCAGATGTGATGTCACATGAAACTAAGGGTTTTTGGGGTTTTTGTTTGTTTGTTTGTTTTTTGTTTTTTGTTTTTGTTGTTGTTGGTTGGTTGGTCGGTCGGTTGGTCTGGGATGTTTGTGCTTTTACTGAAACCCAACAATTAGCCTGATAAAGAAGATTTTGATTCTAGTACAGTCCCTCCCCCTGGTAACAGATGCCAAGAGACGCACAGTTCTTACGCCCTGTGTGACAGTTGCTGGGGGGCAATGCTGAAAGGGACCAGGTTTCTCACAGGACTTTGCTGCATGTTGGCGGGCACCAGTCTGCTGGAGCATGGACCACAGCATGAGCTGGTTCCCAAGACTGGTGCCCAAGAGGCCACAGGCTCATCCCAGAGCAGGGCTCACAAAGCAGCAGACAGCCACATCTTCCTGCTTCTCCCTCTTCCAGCTGAAACACGAAGTGCGCCCGCGATGGATGAGGGTTCAGTGGACAGCCTTGAGCTGCTGAACAAACAGATCAAGAAGTGTATAGTGGTCCCTTCTTCTTGGATGGCACATGGTCTGCACACCGAACCTCCTGTGTCTTCAGCATCTTCTTCGAAATCACAGTGAAGCCAAGCGCAGCTGATGCTTGTTTTCTAGCCTGTTTTCCGGAGTGCCTGAGCAGCTTCTCCGGCACATTCTGAATTGATAAATGTGTGCGCATGTTGGACAGGACCCTGTGGCATTCACAGAGCTGACTAGACAGGAACAGAAAGGCTAGCTTTGAGTAGTCTCAATGTCGCTCAGTTCCCCATAATACTTTCCAAGCCCCGAGTTCAAATCCAATGCATTGGTGATTCCAGCTTAAGGCACATCAACTTGCAGGACGTTGGTTAGATCCAAGTCAGCATCTGAAGTGCAAATCATCTTTGAAAGGCCGTGACTTTAAACTACCATGTTGGCGAGGTTGAGGGGCTTACAAAGACAAAGCAAATGTTTGCTGCATGTGGCCAGCAGTGATAGAGGTGGTGTTGGCACTCTTACTGCACACACTGGGGAGCCAGGTGAGGGCCTCCAGACCAGGTGTCACATGGTACAAGGGCAAGACACAGACCAAGGAGGACACCCTCCCCAAAGGAGGGGAGGGTGGAATGGGAGGACACAGCTCAGAGACTACCTCAGTGCTCTGAGCTAGTTTGTTAGATGTGCACATTTCTGTCAGGCAAAATTGGTCCCTAGCTTCTGCTTGGTTTTGTCGGGGTATCCCGGCTAGTTTTATGTCAATTTGATACAAGCTATAGTGAGCTGAGAGGAGGGAGCCTGGGTTGTAGACAATGCAGAGCATTTTCTTAATTAGTGGTTTAGAAGGGCCCATCCCATGGTGGGTGGTGCCATCCGTAAGAAAGCAGGCTGGGCAAGCCATGGGGAGCAAGCCAGTAAGCAGCACCCCTCCATGGCCTCTGCATCAGCTCCTGCCTCCAGGTTCCTGCCCTGTTTGAGTTCCTGTCCTGACTCCCTGCAGTAACGGACCATGGATATGGAAGAATAGGCCAACTAAACCCTTTCTTTCCTACATTCTTTTGGTCCCGGTGTTTCATCTCAGCAATAGAAACCATAAAAAGATGATGGGGATTGTTTACTGGGGTATGTTTGTTTGGCTGATTGGCTTCACTCAGTTCTGGGATTGAATCTAAAAGCCTCACACCGTGCAGACTGGGCAAGCACCCCACTCTGCTGGGCTGCATCCTCAGCACACATTATAGTTTCCACTAGAGGAAAAAAAAAAAGTCCTGTGCCCAGAAGAGAGGTCTAACCTCCTGCTTTGCATGGTTGTGTGGTAACTGGAGTTCGCAGCTCAACCACATGCCATGAATACAATTCATTGAATTTGCATAGCTCTTCCCTCCATGGAATTCCAAGTACTGCATCTTCTCACTGGGACACATGGCATCATTTCTAGGAACAACACAATCTAGGAAATGTCTCCATTTTAAACACTCAGAGGGAGAGGCATAGGGAGACTGGATGACACCTTCACCAAGAAGATTGGAAAGCAGCTTCCTGGTGATTGCAGAGCTTTCCTCTTCTTCTTCCTCTTCCTCCTCCTCCTCCTCCTCCTCCTCCTCCTCCTCCCCTTCCTCTTCTTATCAGCATTTCTCTTGATAGTCCTGGCTGTCCTAGACTCCCTTTGTAGACCAGGCTGGCCTCGAACTCACAGAGATCCACCTGCCTCTGCCTCTGCCTCTGCCTCTGCCTCTGCCTCCGCCTCCCAAATGCTGGCATTAAAGGCGTGTGCCACTATGCCTGGCTGATTCTAACAGTGGCTTTAGCAGCATTCCAGGAGCAGAGCATTTGCTGGTCACCCACAGGTAGCTCATTTTCACAGTGGTCCATCAGTCAACCAGGTAAGACATAAGCCTCAGGACTGACAGGCCTTTTTCTATCACCTTTGCCCAGCACCCCTTCCACTCAGCCCACTACTGACCACAACCCCCACACCACCACCACCCAAATGACTGGCTTCACCTAGCATCATCCCTTTCCTCCTGCCTCTGTGATTCTGCTCTCCTTACCAAGGGACAGTAGAAATAAAAAAAAATAAAAAATAAAGAAAGCGGTTCTAGGCTCCTCAGCTTCCAGGCATGGGTTTTCCTCTCTATATATTCCTCTGGATTAGCATCACTGTGACAACACTTTCTCCCCAACTCTGGCTTCTATAGTTTGGTGATGTTGATCTGCAGCTGGATCCTCACAGTGTGTTGCCTGCTGCTGCCACCCCTCCTACACACACACACACACACACACACACACACACACACACAGCCAGGGCAAGCCCCAGAAAGCTCATTCTCTATGTCATACAGCTGCTATCTCGGTGGACTTCACATACTGATGGCCTGAGTGTGGCAATCATGAAACTGTGGTCACAAGGACACTGCGTGGCTAATGAGTGGCCAGAAAGGTGGCCAACTCCCGGCACTCAGCCAAGGAGAAAGGGAAGAGAGAAGCCACTCAGTGTTTGGACACACAGTCCCAGGAAAACACCCCATGGCCCACGGAACTGAGCACATCCTCCTCGAAGAAGGGGTGATTGGATAATCATGTCTTCTTGCTCAAAATTGAGCACCATAGCTGAGCTGCAAACCTGAAGAGAAAGCCCCACGTTGAGGACCAAGGTCTGGGACCCTGTGGTGCAATGGAGGACCACAGCCTTTCTATTATGAAGAAATAACAATAAATCTATTTTAGGGTGAGACATTGTAGCTAGAATTTTCTACTACTTGTAACCAAATTCCTTCCTATCCATTTTTTTCCCACTCATTTTGGCCAGAGTGGTAGCTGATGGTCAAAGCTCACAGGTTTACCTTCAGACATCTGGGCTCTTTAATTTTTAACTGGAAATGCCTCCCAACATTTGACCAATGCCCCTTCATCTTTTGGACAAAGAATAATAATGCATAAAGCGTGAGATCTAAAGTTATGTTTTAAGTTTAAACTACTGTGCTTTTAAAAAAAATCTATAAAACAAAAATGCCTCTAACCTGTACGTCCCACATGCCCAAGGACAGATAACTTCCTAGAATGCCGGGGTCTCTTGTTCATGTAAGATCACAAGCCACGTGTTTTCACTTCACTAAACAAGGTTGGTTGCCCCAACAGGATGTGCTTGATCACACGTAGGCGGGAGGGAGGGAGACAGGAGACAGGAAGTGGGAGGCTGTATGTCAGGATGTATGCTTACTCCCACCCCCCAACTGGACAAAGATGGGACGTATCCTTGTGGGTTTCACCACTGTAAGCTCCTGTCTAACACAATGCTATTCTCTGAAAATCCCAGGCATGGACCTGGCTAATATTTGCTAAGCTAGCTTCAAATTAGGCTCAAAACTGTGGTAGTGGTCTTACTCTCTCTCAGTAAGATTAACAAAAGTAAATAATATTTAAGTCTGAATGCCTCAAAGAATATCCTGGGCTAAACAAGAGACACACAGAGAGGTGGTAAATAATCATCCCTCAGGGAGGGGGGGATGGGAGGTGAGAGAGTGGGACTGGGAGGAGAGAAGGGAGGGGTCGATGTCAGAATGTAAAACGATTAAGTAAATAAATTATGAAGGAAAAAAAAAAGGACTAACAGTACTCATGAGAGCTCTGAAACAGCCGCCAGACCTTAGCACAACTGACTCCATGATGAAAGTGCCATTCAGGCTGTAAAATTCAGCATGTAGACAGTACCACCTGCCAAACTGAAAACAAAGGCCTAATCCATCAAAGTCCTATAGTCTGGGAAAGTCTCTAAATGGACTAACCTTGCTTTTTGCTTCTGCAGTTCTGCTCTGGGCTAACTGTTCTTATTACCTGAAGTATGTCAACCCAGAACATGGCTTTTGTACTTAAAAGTTCATCCTGAGAAAGGCTTGATGCCAGACTGGGATCCTGAGGACCCCAGTGTGTTCCCTGTCTGGCTAATAGGACTTATTGCCTAAACCTGCCTCCAAACAGTCTTCTTGAGTGGACACCCCACAACAGGCTCCAGGCTCCAGGCTCTTGATCAAGCCCCAACCCAGCAGTACTTATTCTTTTGTTTTCAAGCAAAAGATAAGAAAATGAAAAGTTGACACTGATGTGGGAGCTTGTTCTGACTGAAAGTAGGCCCAAAGAAGCCCCAAGGAGGGCTCCTCTGAATTGGAGTTGTCTCGGGGACACCCTGATGATGCAGCCTGTCACAAACAGGCGGCAGTGAGTAGCCTAGACTCCCACATCAGACATCCAAAACCACGCACAGCCAGGCGACAGAGACTTTCTGATAGGTGGATGTTAAGTAGTCAATCAAAAGAGGTTTTCACACTTTGTTGTAAGTTTGTCTTTCTCTGAGAACACTCTAGAATGTGTGATTGTGTCCCTCATCACTGTTTTAAAAAAAAAAAAAAAAACAAAAGTAAACCAAACTTCTAGAAGCTAGGAACTTGGCTGTCTTTCCTTTTCCCCCTGTTATTTTCCATGTCAAAGTAATCACATACATATAACTAGGAGCTAGGAAGACACGGAAAGAATTGGAGATCAGAATCTCAGAAATCTAGAGGTGACATGCCTGACACAAGGTCCTGAGGCTTTCCACGCGACTGGACATCGGCACCGCTTAACGCGTCCATGCCATTTCCACAGCGCGTAGACGCCATGATTTTAAGATGCATGCCCCGTCTGCAAATGCAGCGGCATCCTGATAAGGTCTACTAACGTTCCCTTGTAGAGTTTGGGCTTCTGTCAAGATTGGTCATTGTCACGGTCTTTGTTTCTGCCTGTGTTTGGCGTGGATGTGGGTGTTAACTTCCATGCCAGCTTCACTGAGTACTCATTGCAATCTGGTTGACCATGGAACTCGGCAAGGTTCACCTTAAGAACGTGAAAGTCAGACAGAATGGGGCAGAAAACGACACTTGGAGTGTCTGGGTGGTCCTGAGCCTTGTGACCAAAGGGCAACCACAGCTGGAAGAGCGGCAGTACCACCATCTCCGCCCTTGTACCTATTCCCAAGGCTCCTACCACACAGCAAAGGACTACTGTGTCACATTTTATGTGGTTGTTATTGCAGCATTACCGAGTTGTGCACAGGAGGAAGGCTGCTTTTAGTTAGACAGAGAGGATGTTTTCCAATTTGTGCAACTTCTTACAGTCTCCAAAATGCTGTTTTCTAGCCATAAAACAGAACAACACTTGCAACATATGGGCACTTCCCTGTGTTTCTCGACTTGAAAATAAAGGAGGCTAACTGGTGTGACTTCCCTTCAAAAGCACTTTGGGCTTTAAAAATATCTAGAGCATTTGGCCAGGTGATTCGCTTTGGGAAGTCCATGCTCAGAAAATATCTGAAGAGGACCTGAGCCTGTCTGCACTTTCCAGCCTGCATTCACCAGCATGCGCATGCACGAACACGTGTGTGCGCGCGCGCACACACACACACACACACACACACACACACACACCAGCATTCTAAAAATTCTGTCCTTGGTCAAGTGGGGCTTACAGGTTATAGGCATTTTTGTTTTATAAATCTCATACGCATGGTAATTTAAACTTAAAATACAATGTTAGCCATCGCAGTATCCATGACTAGATAAAATAACTTCAGGGGTAAGAGATGGAAAAGATAAGGATGAAAAGCTGGGCTCTGGTGATTCCAAACTTTAAAGGTTTAAAAACAGAAGAAGAAAAACTGAGAGGAGGGGTCTAAGCAGCAGCATCCGGTAAGGCAGGAAGGACAGTGTCTCGAGGAGGAGGGAGAGAGGGGAGGCCAGGAGCTGGCAGGAAAACAGCTCCAGGGTTCAGTCCCAACTGGAATGTGTTCAAGAACCAGGGAGGGGAGAAGGGAAAGGCAGGGATGAAGACACAGCTTGCTCATGAGGTTTTGCTTGCCAGGGAGACGTATGGGGCTGTCACTGGGGAATGAAGAGGTGACTGCTCAGGATGGTGGGATACAGGACAGCAACCTTTGGGCACTCCAGAAACAGCCCCAGGTCTGGGCCATGCTATGGGGATGTTAAGCTTAAGCTGTAGATACTCAGTGGCCAGAAATTAGCTTTACACCCTAAATGAGCTCCGAAATTAACCCAGGTGAGTGTCCTCAGTCTATCTATTCGCCCACATCTAAAAAAGACCCATGTGGCATGCAATGCTTTTCGTCATATTGCTCAAACACAAATTTGAATTCCACACACTACAAGGCAAGTAGGCACGACTGAGTCCTTTAGGTAGTTGAATAAACTTGGCTGCTTGCTCAGGGTCTGTGCTCAGTGCATTAGCCCCTGAAAAGCATTCAGAATACAACAAACAAAAAGCGAAGTTTCCAGAAAAAAAAGCCATCATTATGGTCATGGTTGTAACAGGGGGAAAACTCCAAAGGAGGAGAGATTTTGGAACGCTGTGCCAGTTAGTTTTATGTCAGGCTTGACACAAGCTAAAGTCATTGTGGAAAGAGGATGTCAACTGAGCAAATATCCCTGCCAGAATGGCCTGTGGGCAAGCAAGTGGTGCATTTTCTTGATTGATGATTGATTCGAAAGGGTTCAGAGCCTGAGAAGGTGGTTGTAGGGTGTATAAGAAAGCAAGCCACAAGAACAAGCCAGTGAGCAGTAGTCCTCTGTGACCTCTACTTCAATCCCTGCCTCCAGGTTCTTGCCTGGGCTGCCTGGATGGTAGACTAGGTAAGCTGTAAATTGAAATAAATTCTGTCCTCCCCAAGTTGCTTTTGGTCACTGTCTTAGTTAGGTTTTGTTGCTGTGAAGAAGTACCATGACTGAAAAGGCAAGACTGAGAGAAAAGAGGGTTTATTTGGCTTACACTTCCATATTCATAATCTATCAATGAAGGAAGACAGGACAGGAACTCAAGCAGGGCAGGAACCTGGAGGCAGGAGCTGACGCAGAGGCCAAGGAGGGTTGCTGCTCACTGGCTTGCTCCCTATAGCCTGCTCACCCTGCTTTCTTATAGAATCCAGGACCACCAGCCCAGGGATGGCACCACCCACAAGAGGGTGGGGCCACCCATCCATCAATCATCAAGAAAATGTCCTACAGCTGGAGGTATCTTCTGAATTGAGGTTCCCTCCTTTCACTTAATGCTAGCTTGTGTCAAGTCAACATAAAACTAGCCTGCACAACTGACCCCTTGTTAACTTGACACAAACATATCACTGCTAAGCTAAACCCTTTCCTTTCTTGTCCATCCCTCAGGCCACACATTAACATCAACATCACAACATAAAACATTTGCAAACTTTAAAATCCTAGTCTTCACAAATTCAAACACTTAAAGTGTTGAATCTCTCTCTTTAAGAAATCCAAAGTCCTTTTTAAAACCTAAAAATCTCTTTTAAAACTCAGTCTCTCAACTATGAGCTCCAGCAAAATAAAAAATGAAGTAAATACTTTCTTACTTCAAGAGGGAAAAACCAGGGCACATTCACAATCTGAATAAAGCAAAACCAAACTCTAACAATATAGATAACTCGATATCTAATGTCTGGGATTTACTCACGATTTTCTGAGCTCCTCCAAAGGCTTGGGTCACTTCGACACCCCCGCCCCCTGCAGCACGCACAACTTCTAAGATCAAGCAGGCTCGACTCCACAGCTGCTGCTGTTCTTGGTGGTCATCCTGTGGGACTGGCATCTCCAAAATGCTGGGGTCCTCTGCTGCAACTGGGCTGCATGTTCAGCAATAGCCTCTCACAGACTCTTTTCATGGTACAATGCCTCAACTTCTCTGTGTGACCTCCTTTAGACCTGGGCCTTCCGCTGCCACTGAAGCTGCAGCCTTCATCAACGGCCTCTCCTGGCCCCTTACAGTGCCAAGCCTCAGCTGCTCTCCGTGACCCTTTTATGCCTTCAAAACTTGAACCACCTGGCTGACTCTTACACATGACCAAGTCCAGCTGCCAGCACAAGATAAAACCTCGAGCAGTTTAGGAACACAGCTTCTCTGTGCTGACTTTCCGGAAACACTTCCCAGAAGATTCCACCTCAGTGATGCTGGTCTCTATTAATTACCAATAGGTTCTCACTCCAGTTGACCAACATCGAATATAAAATAAAAAATAAAAGGTTTCACTTTAGTAGTTCTGGTGTCTTATTAATCACAGCTGAGTCTTCAGCCCCACGTGACCAGAATGACAGAATCTTAATTCTAAATAGCAAATGGCCTTGTTAGAGTCTTCTTTACTCTTCCCCCAGAATTCACAAGCCAGGCCTCCATCTTCAGCCCTCAAACTCTCATCTTCCAAGCCCTTAGAGAACGGCTCACCCAAGGTCTGAACATTCAATGCCTTAGGCCAAAGTTCCAAAGTCCACAATCCTTCCAAAAAAATCACGTGGTCAGGTCTGTCACAGCAATATCCTGCTTCTTGGTACCAGTCTATACCAGTCAGGCTCTCTGCTGCTGCAGTGAAACATCATGGCCAAAAAACCAAAATGTTTGTTTGGCTTACATTTCCATATTCACCATGGAAGGAAGTCAGGAAAACTCCAGCAGGGCAGGAACCTGGAGGCAGGAGCTGACGCAGAGGCCATGGAGAGGTGCTGCCTACTGGCTCGCTCCCTACTGCTTTGCACAGCCTGCTTTCTTATAGAAGCCAGGACCACCAGCCCTGGAATGGCACCACCCACAGTGGGCTGGGCCCTCCCCCATCAATCACTAGTTAAGAAAAAGCCTTATATCTGAGTCTATGGAGGCAATTTTTTTTTCTTCAATTGAGGCTCCATCCCCTCAGATAGCATCAAGTGGTGTCAAGTTGACATGAAACTATCCAGCAGGCAGGACAATGAGGGAATCGAGTCATCTTGCTTTTTTAATGGCAGGACTTTTGAGCCATGAGGAAGCTGAGAGCGAGGGGGTCTACAGATCAGAGCCCAGGCTTGCCTGCTAGCGTGTAAGTCGTCGTCTGCTGTTGGTATCTTGCTTCAGTGTGACGCCTGCTCTTCCCACGAAATATTTATAAAACAGCCCGCCTTCCCGAGTGACCTGAGGTATATTAACATGGCCTTGTGCTTCACATTTTTCTATTGATTCAGAACATTTTTTAAAAAGGAAGCAGACACCGGAGTCAAGATGACAGTGAGTTTGAAAGTTCTTGTAAGGCAGGAAATTAGGTCGCTAAGTGACAAAGAGGACAGCCTTTCCCTGAATAAAAAGATATTGTGCCATTTAGGCTACTCCGGAAGAGCAGACTGGCTGTGTGGGAATTTGTTTGTTTTTGTTTTTGTTTTTTTTTTTTTTTTGGTTTTTTCGAGACAGGGTTTCTCTGTGTAGCCTTGACTGTCCTGGACTCACTTTGTAGACCAGGTTGGCCTCGAACTCACAGCAATCCGCCTGCCTCTGCCTCCCGAGTGCTGGGATTAAAGGCGTGCGCCACCACGCCCGGCCTGTGTGGGAATTTGAAGTGACTGCTGCTAAGGAATTCCCTGGAAGGCTGCAGCCTCCCACACAACTGTGAGCCTGGTGTCCCTCGAGGGCCCTCAGACCAGGGGTTAAAAAAAATCTGGACACATGCCAGGCGGCAGTGGCACATACCTTTAATCCCAGCAGAGGCAGGTGGATACCTATGAGTTCGAGGCCAGCCTGGCCTACAATGCAAGTCCAGGACAGCCAAGGCTACACAGAGAAACCCTGTCTCAAAAAAAAGAAAGAAAGAAAGAAAGAAAGAAAACAAGAAAGAAAGAAAGAAAATCTGGACACAAAGACAGAACAAGCAAAAGGTGAGACTCACAGGAAGCACCCGAAGCGCCCCCAACATCCATCCACGGCAACACAGGCGGCCTGAGCAAAGAGCTGGCATCTCCACCTCCCCTCATGGTTTGGGGAAGCTCAGAAGGAGACCCAGCAGGAGCTGGTGGAGCTGTGGGCTTGGATGCTGCCTTGTGCCCTTGAGATGAGCGTGAGGTCAGTGGTGAGTAAACTGTGAGAGCACCTAGCCTCTCTCACTCTGAGCTTGCACACCTAGCAGCCCGCTGCCAGTGACAACAAAGGGAATCACTCCCAGGCCACGGTTTCCCTGCATCTGGGGCTCCCACCTGTTTGAAAAAACTCTGGCACATATTAGTCAGTGACTTAGTGTATATACCGTGTCCTGGTTCTCCTCATCTCGACCTTGCAGGATGTAGCTACCCAGCTGGCATGAGAACTAAATCTTTGAAGGACCATCCCGTCATTCTATCAGGCCATCTCCTTCAGAGTGGTGAGGAAGGTTGTTAAAATTGGTGAGTTAAGTTCACACCCAAGTTGCTTCAGTGAGAAGCCATGTATGATAACACCTTGATCTGACTCTATGACGTAAGCTCAGCAGACGGCAGCCTTGGCAAAAGCACCGGGGTCAAGGGAAAAAAAAAGCCATATCTAAAGCAAACACCTCTTCCAGGGAGAACTGTCCCTTTGAAGATGGATGAAGTCCAATGCAGTCAGCTGCTAAGCTCACTTCCTGTAGGTGGGCACCATCTCTACCATTGCCATGTGAGGCTCCCCGAGGCGACCGAGGCATCTCGACAATAGTGAGTGGACGTCCACACGGCTGAATCCATGCATGGCCTCCACCCTTGATGCTATGGCCACTTTAGTCCATCAGGCGTGGGTGGGGTGGCCTGGGAAAGAGAAAAAACTCACTCTCTGAGGGTCATCCGGGAAGACCTAACCACACATATCCCGGCTGCAACTTTCCAGTCCGGTTCCATCTCAGGGAGACATAAACATTCAGTTCATACCCTAACCACCCAGTCATGAGGCACTGTCCACGGGTCATTGCAGAAGCACAGTGGAGGGTCTCTCCTCTTCCAGGAAGAAATAAATCGTGTTTATTTTTGCAGAGCTGGGTATTGAACACTAGGCTTCTTACCATGTCACCTAATGGCTGGCTCGCCAAGCCACACCCAGCCCCTCTTCCAGGAAAAGTTAAAAACTAGTTAAAAACCTTTCCAAGAACAGGATTTCCTTGACCCTTGACAGCCAGGGTGGTGCAGTCTCTCCCATCTGTCTTCTCCAATCAATGTCAGTAGTACAGTGTCAGTGAGGGTGTGTGCACAGAGTGACAGTGGGGACGTGAGATAGCAAGAGGAGGACACAAGCAACGGTGACACTTCTGCATGAGTTCAACCTACACCCATGTGCAAGTCGGTGGTTCGTGGGACCAGACGCCTGTCGGTCTAAAATCAGCCCCTCATGTCCACTTGGGCCTCAAATGCCCATGTAACAGCCATAGGTGGCTTCTCCAAAGAATAATCATCTATAGCGGTGGGAGTCCTGCTCCATCTATAAGTAGGCACTGTAATTCCTCTGGAGAAGTCGCAAGGAAATGGGGCTAGAGAGATGGCTCAGTGGTTAAGAGCACTGGCTGCTCTTCCAAAGGTCCTGAGTTCAATTCCCAGGAACTACATGGTGACTCACCACCAGATCTATAATGAGATCTGGTTCCCTCTTCTGGCAGGCAGGGCACTATATATAAAATAAGTAAATAAATAGGTTTGAAGAGGAAGAAGAGGAGGAGGAGGAGGAAGAGGAGGAGGAGGAGGAAGAAGAAGAAGAAGAAGACGACGAAGAAGAAGAAGTTGTCACAAGGAGCATCCGATTCATGCAGCAAAGTACTTCAGGTGACAATCTGCCACTGCTGCAACTCCTTCTGGTGTCCTGAGTGATGCATTGGCCTCTGTATAAGCACACGAATGGTCACATGGCACACCATCATGCGTGCTTTTCTTTTGATCCATTTAGAACTTATACAAGGAAAAGAAGGTATACTCTTACACATGAGTTGCAGGGACTCAGGTTATTTTTATTTAAGTGCTTGAGGAAGGAGCTAACCCTTAAGGCATTTGCAATGCCCAATGCCTGCATACATGAGACAGATCTGAAAACCAAGAAAGGGACAAGCATCAATAACCAAACAAGGTTGGCTCTAAAATAATTTACTGCAAAATGGGAAATTCAGTCAATCAACTCTTTGGGGCTTTTTTTTTTCTCCTGCACTAATCGTCCAGTTTGATGGATGGCCCAGTTCATTCAGGCCTCACAGCCTATGAATAACAACCTAAGCTTCCTCACAAAGCGAGGCCTTCAGTAAATGCAGAATCATTTTAACTGTGTGAACACTACAGCTTCAGACTCTTGGCTTCAAATCATATTTATTTTGTATTCTTTCAGTCCACGCTGAACAAAAAATGCTAATCTAACCCAGTTCAAGAAACAAAGAGGACAAAGATTTCACTTGGAATGGGGTCATTTTTATTCCTGTCGTCTCTGCCTTGGACATAGATGTTTAATATTTAAATGTTATTCCCTATGAGATCTGGACCTTCAGTATTTTGTGCCTCTGACAGGATTCAAATTTCAGATTCTACCTTGTGTGAAAATATCATTTCAAAGTGTGTGCCCCAGGAGAATGATAATAAAGCCGAGTCTTGGCATTTTTTTAAGACGAACTTTTTTTCAGAGTTCACTTAAAAATGTAGGTTCTTTTCTCTCCTTCCCAAAACCAGGAGTTAAGGAATGGTGCCTTTTGCTTGGTCCCAATTAAGCGCATCCTGGGCCATTATTTCTTGTAAGCAGACAAGTAATTGCTAAATGTAGCGAGGTTATTGAATCTGCATTTAATACGTTAATTACAATGGCTCACACCACATCAACTGTGCCTTTTGATTCTGCTTTGAGATGTTGCTGTTGTCTCTAATTATAATTTGAATATTAAGAACAGGCCTGTTGTTTTCTTTTGTTATTACTGTAATCCCGAAAACACCTGCCCACCACGTTCTGCGCACTAGGGGCTGCAGCAATTAATAGCAGCAAATCTTATGAAATCGCTTTTTTATCCTCCAACAGTCTGAACAAATTGGGTCATTAAAATATCTCAGCTTAAACACAACACTGCTCCGGCGTGTCTCACAAGGTTGCGTAAATCCTGTCACTCTGCATACCATAACTCATACGCAGAAGAAATGCAGCGTTCTGGGTTTAACTGGGTAGTGTCCTCTGGTCACTGTGGCCATGTCTCAGGTGAAAATGTATGAACTTGTGAAATGGTGACAGGAAGATTCTCAGGTTTTTCTGCCTTGTTGCTTCCTTGTCTGAATCCTTACTGGTTTCTTTCACCTCCCCCATCACAACAGTCTTCCCTGGTGTCCTGAAGGGAGTTAGCTTTAAGCGAACACACCTGGTTGCTTCTCTATTTTAGTGTAGGTCTAAATGAAACGCTAGATTTCTGCTTTCACCGGAGTTAGCTGTTGTGCTGGAAAGAGCAGAGACAGAAATGTGGAAAAGTTAGGAAAAGCATCATATGCTTCTAACTAACCCTCTCCCCCACCCCACCCCACCCCCACACCCCTACCCCTTTTTAAAATGAGTGTTTTGCCTGCATCTATGTATGTGCACCGTGTGCCTTCAGTGCCTTTGAAGACCAGAGAGGCCACAGACCCCTGGATCTGGAGTTACAGAGAGTTGTGAGCCACCATGTGGGTTCTGGGGATCAAAGGGGTTCCTCTAGAAGGGCAGCTAGTGTTCTTGACCACCGGGCCACTGTTCCAGCCTCCCTAGCCTTTGGATTCAAAGTTTGTTGTGATCATCTTCATAAACTAAGATGGACTGATTGGGGCTGGTGGGATGGCTCAGCAGTTAAGAGTGCCTCTCTGGAAGAGCAGAGGTCCTGAGTTCAATTCCCACAACCACATGGTGGCTCATGACCATTTGTAAAGGGATATGATGCCCTCTTCTGGCCTGCAGGTGTACAAGCAGACAGAACACTGATATATTTAAAAAGGATTGACTGGCACCAGCAGGCAGCACTAAGGAGACAGAGGCAAACGTGAGTTCGAGGCCAGCCTGGTCTACAAAGAGAGTTCCAGGACAGCCAAGGCTACACAGAGAAACCTTATCTGGAAAAAAAAATTACAGAATTAGAGAAGTGTGAATTTTACATCTGAAAGCCAAAATCTGCAAGCATTTTTAAGTCCTGCACCAATATGTCATTAACCTAAGCAACAAGAACATCAAAACTTGAAGAGAAGTCTAAGTGCGAAACAACCAAAAATAAAATAAAATAAAATTCCGTAACTAAAATTAATGAACAGAAGAGGTAACGGCCATTCAGTGATAATCTGCAAGTAAATGGCTAAGACTTTCAGTCCACATAAATTACAGTAACAAGCCAGGAGGAAAAAACACAAACAGAAGCAGGGGAACCACACATTTGAGTTCAGCCAGCACTGCATATTACAAAAACAAACAAACAAAAATAAAGCTGTAGAGCCTGCTCAGCAACGGAGATCGCACCCCGCTCTTGCAGAGGACCCCAGGTGGAGAAGCCCATGTCAGGCAGCTCACAGCCAGCTTGAACCTCAGCTCCAAGACGTCTGATACCTCTTTTTGACCTCACAGGCACCTGCTCTCACGTGTGTGCAAACCCATACCACAGACACACGTATATACACATAATTTAAAATAAAAATAAATCTGGAAAAGGGGATTTAGTGTGCAAGCCCTTTATTGGATACTTGCTTTTAATTAAAAAAAAAAAGATACATTGATATCACATGATTCCAAGACCGAAGACAGTAAAGTCGCCAGCCTGCCCCTGGCTCTGGTGACAGACACCCTGCAGTATAATTAGGCAGCTCAGGTAAGTCTTCATCAGAAGTGATTATTGAAGGACAGAGATGGTTCTGACAGACACTAACTGAGGAGCTCATATACAGAGAAACCCTGCCGAGCGCCAGAGTTAGGCCCTGTGGAGTGGGACGTTTAGCTTCAGAGCAGACATCAGACAAATTAAGATACGAGGGCTGTATAATTGTTTTATTAAACGCGCTGAAGGAAGCGTAGGATAATAACCAGAAGGACCTGATTGGACCGGAAGACACAGAGGCGCTGTTCGTGGAAGAGAACGTTTAAGCTAGTATTTTGAAGCATTTTTCAGGGCGGGGAAGGAAGTTGCCACACAGCATAGGGATCAGAAGCTCAGAGACTTCTGGAAGGCCTGGGAAAAGACAAGAGTTGCTAAAAGAGAAGAAGGGACAGGAAGAGGACAGCGGCGCATGGAATCAAGTCCAGGAGGGAGGCAAGGCTCGGCAACGGCCAGCCACGGGAGACTTAGGAACCGCAGGGCCACAGTCCACGTGCAGTTCGTTTAAGCGAGAAAGGACGAACGGGAACAAGAGTGTACACGGGTAAATCCGTCGGTGGGAGATGAAGATGTCACGAGCAAGGATGGCGCCAAGTCTCTACTAAAACAGCACCTCCATTTCCCGTCGGTCTCACCAGAGTTTAGCCAGAGGGCTCCCATGCCCAACTCAGGCTGCGGCAGCAGGACATGGACCCCAAAAGAGAGTGAGTTCAGGTTGGGTCCAGGGGACCAGCTGGCTTCCTAGATGCCTTCCACATCTTCTCCATCCCTCATCTTAAACACAACGGCCCTTAAGGAACGGAGCTTCTGAACTAGCAGCTTTACGTTTTATTCTCCCCGTGAACAATTGGTCCTCTTTGTAGAGGTAACAAGTCATTTCGGTTAAAAGTGAGCATGTGATCTTCATTGGAGAGATGAAGCTTTGTCCTGTTGTCTGTCCCCCAATCAGAGAGTTCCCAACTGACTATGATTGCTATTGAGTATTGACCAGGTCCCGATGCCAACCGCCACGTGACAAACACTGAGCAGCCCAGGCGTTCAGTTCCCAGCCCTGGACTTTACCTCTTCGGACAACCCCCACATTCATATAGTTTCTCACCCCTGAACTCCAAACTGGTGTTCAAGTGTTCCCTGAACAGCTCTAACTCGGATGACTGACTGATCAGTAACAATTCTTTTATTATTATTATTATTATTATTATTAATTATTATTATTATATCATTCATATTCATAAGGGGTAGAATGTAATGTTCTGTAATGTTCTGATAAGCTTATACAATGAAGAATTATGAAATCAAGTTCATCACCTTACCTATCACATCTCTGAATCACATTGTTTCACTGTGTGCATCTGAGATTTACTCCTAGCAATTTTGAAATATACAATGCAGCGTGTTACCCAGTAGATCCCAAAAACACATTCCTTCTGCCCAAAACTGTTTGGTTTTTTTTTTTTTTCTGAAACTTGGCCTCACTGTGTAACCTTGACTGGCTTGGAACTCACCCTTGGACACACTAGGCGGGCTGTCCTCCTGCCTTTTAGTTACATGGTCTCTCATAACGGAAACATTGCATCTTTTACCAGTATTTCCCCCCCGGAGGGGGGGGGCTGCAGGAAACCCCAGCCACCCACCGTGCCCTTCACTATTCTCCATTACACTCTCTTTATGGATGCCACAAACAAGTGAGATTATACAATATCTGTCTTTCTGCGACTCTCTCACTTCAGTTAGCACAGTATCTTCAAGGCTCATCTATATTATTGTGGACAGCAGGAGTTCCTTCCTATGGCTGAATAGCATTCTATTGTGTGCTTACTGTCTACTGATAGATGCTTAGCCTGATTTCAAAGGGTGGCTTTTTGTGACTAATGCTGCAATGAACACAGGAATACAGATCTCTCTTCATCTAGTCTTTGGATAGACGCCCAGAAGTGGGTCATGCGGTAGTTCCATTTTCCGGTTTTTAAGGAGCTTCTTTGCTACTCTGCAGAATGGCGCACTAATCGACATTGCCAGCCACAGCGTAAAGATGCTCCCTTTTCCCTATGTTCTCCCGACACTTGCCTTTCATTTTGATAGTCACACTAACACGCACGAGGCAGGTCCTCGCTGTGATTTAAACTGCACTTCCTGGTGATCACTGGCATTGCAATTGTTCTTCATCTGTTGGTCAACTGTTGGTTTATCTGCTTTTCAGGAATATCTGCACAAGCCTCAGGAATATCTGCACAAGCCTGTGGCCTTTTTCTATCAGAAAAGATAGGTGCTACTATTTCAATCCTGACCTTGAATGCACATAATTTAAAATAAAATAATGAAGCCTTTATACTAAAGCCGGCGCACGCCTTTAATCCAAGCATTTAGGAGGCAGAGGAATGCTTAGCTCTGTGAGTTCAAGGCCAGCCTGGTCTATGTAGTAAGTTCCAGGACAGCCAAGACTACATGGAGAGACCCTGACTCAAAAATAGGTAGATAGGTAGATAGGTAGGTAGGTAGGTAGGTAGGTAGCAAAATAAAGAATGGATGTTTTTAATTTAAAAACAACCCTCCTATGACAATCCATTTCTCATCAGCGTTTTGTTGTCTGAGTCTGAAGGCAGGTTACAGTTCACTTTGGGCCACCCATTAGCATGTCCCCATAAGTACTCTCATTAAACTATCACTGCTTTCAGCAGATTTCTTTTTCTTTCTCTCTGTATGTGTTTCTCTAGATCTGGCTCTTGTTCTCTTTCCTTTCATCCCTCTCCCTCCCCCAAATACATGTGTGCATGGATGCGTGTATGTGTGTGTGCATGTGTGTGTGTGTGTGTGTGTGTGTGTGTGTGTGTGTTTTCTACTTGGTTTTCTGTTGCTGTGATAAACTACTATGTCCAAAAGCCACTTGGGGAGGAAAGGGTTTCTTTCACCCTCTAACTTACAGTCTGTCACCAAGAGAAACCTGCGGCAGGAGCCTAAGCAAGAGCCTGGAGACAGGAACTGAATCGGGTACCACGGAGGAGTGTCCCTACTGACTTCCTTCCTGGTTCACTCTCAGCTACCTTTCTTACACAACCCAGGAGCACCTGCCCAGTGCACTAGGCCCTGCTCCATCAATTAGCAATCAAGAAAATGCCCCACAGATGATGCCCCAGGCCAATGTGCCCACAGGCCGCTCTAAAAGAGCCACTTCCTCAACCGAGGCTCCCTCTTCCCAGCTGTCTCCAGTTTGTGTCAAAGTCGGTGAAAACTAACCGGCACTCTGTGTGTGTGTGTGTGTGTGTGTGTGTGTGTGTGTGTGTGTGTGTATCACAATGTGAGTCACTATCCACATACAGACATTCAAACTAAAAGTTACTAAAATTAAAAATCTGTTTCCTTCCTCCACTGTACGAGCCTCCCTGACGTTCTCCTTTCTTTCAGTAAAGACAGTTCTATTAGATAAATGGCCTTCCTCTAGACACTTAGCTCACAAATGACTCAACACGTGCTGACCCCGGGTCTGCAAGACCTTTCTCAAAAGACCACGCCAGCTAGTCCAGGCACTAAATATCAAGGGGTGAGTAAGAAAACACTAGCCGTGAAGGTTACAGCACAGCTGGCACGTTCAAGGGCAAGCCTTGAGACTCGGCTCTGGCCACCGACGCCCTGTGAAAAGGTGACGACAGCACTCCGAGTAACCCATGCTTAGCAGTCACTAGGAAGACAGAGCTGTATAAAATCTCCGTGCAAAGTCTAAGAACAAGTATATTGCTTTCTAAGTATACACGTTCATTATAACATATTCAGGAAATGCATTGAACTAGGCAGAAGACGAAACATGGCCTGCGTCACGCTGCTCCTTGCTCTCCACTAGTGTGGCAACTGCCCCATGATGCCTTCCTATCCTTTCCCATGTTTCCTTGTGAGTTTTCACAAAGACTTTCTTTTTTTGTTTTTTGTTTTTGTTTGTTTTTTGTTTTGCTTTGTTTTTTGTTTTTCGAGTCAGGGTCTCTCTGTGTAGCCTTGGCTGTCCTGGACTTGCTTTGTAGACCAGGCTGGCCTCGAACTCATGGGTATCCACCTGCCTCTGCCTCCTGAGTGCTGGGATTACCTCAAAGATTTTCAATTCATCATTTGTGCCTCATATATACTCATTCTTTATCAGCTTTGTGTCTCTTGGTTTGAATTGTCTACAGAAAAAAAATCAAATATTCCATTGAGCACACCACTGATGGGTCTCATTCACACTAAACTGTAAAGACTGACTGACCCTTGGCATCTGACCCCTGACCCCTGATCCCTGATCCCTGACCCTGAACTGTGGAGGAGCATCTAAGAGTTGGAGAAGCCTCACAAACAGTTCCCGACATTAAGTGGTTCCACTTGTGGGTGAAGGGCTCCAAGCCAGATAAGTCTAAAGCCTGGATCTACCATGTTTCCATGTTGTCTTAAGCTAATCAATTCACCTTTCTAAACCTAATTTTCTTTGTAAGAAATTAGGAACCATAGTAGCACTTTATTTATATAGTCCTATCCAAACTGCAGGGCTGTCTTAAGAACGTCAGTGTCAGAGGCTTAGAACAATGTTTGGCCCATTGTAAAAATCAAATAAACCAGCTAATGATAATATTACTATCTCCTTTCTGTTGTTCCTGCCTAAAGAGCTCGGCAGTTATGGAAGCCTCCACTCAATGAGTCTTTCCAGGAAGGCGCTTGCTCTGTGGTAGATATTTCCGTAGTATGAGAGGAATTTCTTTAGACTACAGGCAGGGCGTTATGACAAGAAGGGCACATTCTGGATCTCACACAGAGAGGGCCAGCACTATCTGAGGGAGCAGCCAGCTGCTCACTGACCAAAGGGAGCCGCAGGCCTCCTCTCCTGCTCCTTCCTTCTGGGCTGGGCTGGGGTTGGCTCACCTTTCACTGTCTGTGGGCACGGCTTCAAACTGCCCCTTCATGTGCGCAGACACCCTGCCCTCCATGTCTGCGAGGCAGTCAGCAACTGCTCTGAGGAGGCCAAGGGAGCTTGGGTTCCTGTGCTAGTGAGAAGCACAGGACAGAGTGGAACGAATGTGCAACAGCTTTTTCCGGAAGTAGACCCTGTACACCCAGAACGTTTTTAAATGGCCAACACATCTACAGGCAGAGCTAAGCAAGGTGGACACAGTGTGATGACACAGTCACACATCAGGCATCTGCAGGCCCGAGGTAAGAAAAAGAAGGATACCTTTGAATTCCTGGGAAATAGCTTCTGCAATCATTATGCTAACCCACACATCAGAGGGAAGACTTACAATGAAGCCAGTGGGAAACAAAGTGTCCTTCAGTTGTGGAAGAAGAAGAAGGAGGAGGAGGAGGAGGAGGAGGAGGAGGAAGAGGAGGAGGAGGAGGATTTTTGAATCAGCTCAGAGCAAGCACTGGGCCTCAGCTGTGGGAGGTTGTATGGCTCAGAGTTCATTCGCAAGACTTACAAGTCATTTGATAGGGTGAGGTTTCTCTCCAATAAAAGCTCTCCCATGTAAGCATTTGGCCTCTTGCTCTAATCTGCTGGTTTATTACAAAGCCTTTGAAAGAATGCAAGGATGGGGGCAGGACAAAACCACATGGCATACTTTTAATGGACAGCAGATTAAGGGCCTGGAGTTTATTTGTCTTCTGTTCCTTTGCGATGGCCTCTTTCAGTCTTAGCCCGCGGGTGCCTTTTCCCTGGAGGTTAGGAGTGATATTATATGAGGGTTAAGGCTCACAGGCCCTGCACTCAGACCAACCAGGCAGGCCCCAGTCACTAGCCAGTCACCCAATCAATCACAAACTGGAAAGCAGCCAGCAACTGAGCAGTGTCTAAGTCGAGGTTGGTCCCTCTGACTTTATTGGGAAACATGATCTATCGTTAGATCAATCTGAAGCAGGGTCTTTATAACTTTCACATTTCTTTTCATGTTGAGGAGAAAGGAATTCTCTCTCTTTCTCATACACACACACACACACACACGTACACACACGCATGCACACACATGAGCGTTGCCTATAAGAGGATATGCTCTCCTGATATTTTGACAGTCAGTGAGATACCACATAAAAAAAAAAGTTCTGTGATCCGTACTAGGCTGTTAACATTTAAGTCCATCCTGATATAAAAAGCCAAGCCTTACCATGTCTTTTGAACTGGCATTACTCAGGAAGTGCACCACCCCTCTCACTTGGCAACAATACAGCCACAGTAGATGTGGCTTTGTCACAGAGATATGGATCTGAACCTGGTTCTGTCGTTCACTATCCAGTGCCCTAGATACTCAATATCCGGCACTTACTTTGGAGGCTGTTGTAATGACTAATACACATTACAGCACTTATAAGCACGTAAGACTGCTTTCCAGTGCTTTTAATTTTGTTGAGTGACCTATTCATACCTATTTCTTTTAGATGTTTCCCCGGTAACCAAGGACAATATACACTCCGAGGTAAGCAGGCCCCTCCTTAGGGACCGTTCTCCACACAAGCGTAGAAGGATGTTTTGTTAGCAGTTACAAAGACAGTTCTCTGGAAACATTCAGCATCACCCTTTATAGAAATGTGAAGATGTGGAGAACAAAGGAAAAGGTGGGGGAGGATTTTACTCACCCAGCTCCCCAGCTGCCCGGCACCCTGTCGGGCACCCTGACGAATCTCTGCTTACCAAGCTTTTGCCAGTTACCACCTTATTAGGCCTCCTGTGCCCTCCAGGATGGGTGCTGTTCACACATAGTGTTAAGAGTGAGGTTTGAGGCACAGGGGACAAGTGCTTGGTGGTGACGCCCGCCCTACTCAGCCCACCCTTGTCTTTGGAAACTCACGGTGAGACCTTGTCAGAGAGATCACTCTGCATATGCCCTGGTGCTTCACAAGAAACTCATCCTGCCATGATGTAATCCCACCTTTAATCCCAGCATTCGGGAGACAGAAGCAGGGGGAATCTGTGAGTTTGAGACCAGCCTGGTCTACATAGTGAGTTCCAGGACAGCCAGAACTGCCTCAAAAAGAAGAGAAAAAAAAAAGACTAAGAAATTCATTTTACAGCTTCAGTAAGTGTTATAATCAATCACTTGTGGCACATCTCACCAAAGATATGGCAAAGAATGGTTGCCCGGGTGAGGACCACCAGAACACTTGTGCAAATATTGATGTTGAGGGTTGCCTGTAATACCCTCACCTACCCTATCGCCTGTGTACAGTTGTGTGTCACAGTCTATAACTCACTGGAAGGCACTTTGTAGTTAAGTGTGGTTTTTTTTCTTCAATAACCTGTATTTAGTGGAAAAAAGAAAGCATCTTCAACAAATGGTGCGGGCCTAACAGGATGTCTGTAGGTAGATGAATGCAAATAGATCCATATTTATCATCCAGCACAAAACTCAAGTCCAAGTGAAGTAAAATAACCAAATATACTATATTTAATAAAAGAGAAAGTGGGGAAGAGCCTTGAGCTCATTGGCACAGGAGACAACTTTGTGAACAGAACACCAACAGCTCAGGCAGTAACACAAACAATAATGGAGCCTCATGAAACTGAAAAACTGTAAGACAAAGGATACTGTCAACAGAAAAAATCAGCAGCCTACAGCCTGGGAAAAGATCTTTACCAACCCTACATCCGACAACGGGACTAATATCCAAAATATATAAAGAACTCAAGAAATTAAATACCAACAAACTAAATAACTCAGTTAAAAATGGGGTACAGAGCTAAACAGAGAATTCTCAACTGAGGAATCTCTAATGGCTGAGAAACACTTAAAGCAATGCTCAACATCCTTAGTCATCAGGGAAATGAAAATCAAAACAAGTCTAACACTCCATCTTACACCTGTCAGAATGGCTAAACTCAAAAACTCAAGTGACAGCACATTGTGGCAAGGATGTGCAGAAAAGGGAACACTGCTCCACTGTTGGTGGGAGTGCAAACTTGTACAACCACTTTGGAAATCAATCTGGTGCTTTCTCAGAAAGCTGGGAATAGATCAAGACCCAGCCATACCACTCTTGGCCATAGATCCAAAAGATGCTCCACCATACAAGGACATTTGCTCAACTATGTTCATAGCAGCCTTATTCCTAATCCTAGTAGCCAGAATCTGGAAACAACCTAGATGTCCCTCAACTGAAGAAAGGATAAAGGGGAAAAGGTACATTTACACAATGGAATACTACTCAGCTATTAAAAACAAAGACATCACGCAATTTTCTGGCAAATGGATGGAACTAGAAAAGATTATTCTGAGTGAGGTAAGCCAGACCTAGAAAGACACACACGGTATGTACTCACTCATAACTGGATGTTAGCCATAAAGTACAGGATAACCATGCTATGACCCCCAGACCCAAAGAAGCCAAGGAGGGCCCAAGAAGGAATGCTAGAATCTCACTCAGAAGGCAAAATAAAATAGACATTGGAAGTAGATGGAGGGAGGGTGGGAGAAGGGGGTGGGGAGGTTAACAGGGGTGGAGATCAGATATGGGAAGAGCGAGGGGGCGAGGGAGTAGAACTGGGAGAAAGAACAGAAATTGGCCGGGGAAGCATCTCTGGGACAGAGGAGGCTCCAGGTGGAACTTCCAGGGAAGGAAAGGGGACACCAACCCACCCACAAAACCTTCGACCCAAATTTTGTCTCACCTACGAGAAGTGTAGGGACAAAGACGCATCAGAGATCGAGGGAATGGAAAACCAATGACTGACCCAAACGGAGACCTACCCCTGATGCTATTAATGATACTCTGCTATGCTTGCAGACAGGGAGCCTAACATAACTGTCTTCTAGGGGGCTTCATCCAGCAGCTGATGGAAGAGCTGAGACCCACAGCCAAACAAGCTCGAGGAATTTTGTGGAAGAATGCGAGGAAGGATTGAGGGAGCCAAGAGGAGTCAAGGACACCACAAGAAGACCTACAGAGTAAACTAAGCTGGGCCCATGGGGCTCACAGAGACTGAACCACCATCCAGAAAGCACGCATGGACTGGACCTAGACCTCCTACACATATGTAACAGATGTGCAGCCTGGGCATCATGTGGGTCCCCTAACAATGGGAGAAGGGGCTGTCTCTGACTGTTTCCTGCCTTTGAATCTCTTTCACATAGTTGGGCTCCCTTGCTGACCTCAGTGGGGGAGGATGTGCTTAGTTCTTCTGTGACTTTGAGGTGCCTGGGTGGGTTGGTACCCCTTGGGGGGCACCCCTTCTCTGAGAAGGAGAGGGGGAGACAAGGGGAGGGGGTGGGAGGGTGGGACTGGAAGGAGAGGAGGGAGGTGGGCTGGGATCAGGCTGTAAAGTGATTGATTAAATAAATTACTAAATGGGGAAATTTTTTTTTAATTTTAAGAACCTGTGTTTAAAACTTTAAAGCAACACTTTATTGTATTTTGTTATCCTAAATCGCCTTCCTATAGTGCTCACAACCACTTCAGGCATCACAGATTAACTACTGCCACTGTTGCTCAATGGCTTTCAATGACGGGTGATTTATAACACGTCTCCTGTTAAAACATGCTTCCGTTTCTTCCTCCTCCACATAGTATCATTAGCTCCATACTGTTATACACGCTTGCCAGCACACATAATCCCATACATCTCATACTTGTGACTTTTCTAGAATAATTACATGCAAAGAAAATGAAATTAAAGATACTTAAATAGATGGCTGCCCTCAAGACACGCTGCCCATCCTAAAGCGACTGTGGAGCCGGCGCTCATCTCAATGGGCTCCCAACAGATGGAGGCTCCGCTTGTCACATTACTTTGGAATTTCAAAATGTGCCTGATGGGAATTCGCTGTCTGCACCAGCTGTACAGGTGACCTCCTTGCCTTCCTCTCCCCAGATTCAGAATATATGAGCCAGCTTTAAACAGGATTTTAAAATACAGCATATGCAAATACCTCTGTACTTGACATATTTACTCTGTTGGGGAAAAAAGAAAGAGAGAGAGAGAGAGAGGGAAGGAAGGAAGGAAGGAAGGAAGGAAGGAAGGAAGGAAGGACAGGGTCTGCTTTAGACCCTAGATGTATGGTTTTCCATCTTCTGAAAGTCTTTCTGCAGAAAGACCGAGAAAACCGTTCTGCTTCAGAAGGTGTACAAAGGGCTTTGCTCAACTCTTTAGACCTACTAGCTGGGATAATGTTTCTTTTATGGGATAAGAGTTTACCAAACTTCTTATAAGACTTAGAATTAAGTGAGAGACATGTATAAGCTGCCCTGACTTTGTGCTGAATATACAAATGTTCTCTCCCCGCCCCAAACGGTGCATTATTTGGGGTTCAGCGCCCATGTCTAAACATCTATCCTATAAAACGCTACAGGCAACATGAAGGTTGAAACAGGGCCTCTGTTGCTTATAAAGGCCCCTGATCTTTTCTTCCTACCCAACACTACCTCCCTTGGGCACCACTAGGATCAACTGTGGTATCCCACACTATAAAAAAAAAAGAGTTCCTTGAATAAATGGGTCAACCCAAGTCAGGGACAGAAAACGTATTAACATGAGTCTGGGATTTCTTTTTTGAAAGGCAATTTTCAAAAATTCATAAGTTCACGCCAAAGGAAAATAGTATTCAACTCAGAGAGGAGAGGCTCCCACTGGCGGAAGAAAACCAAAGAGCAATAACTGCACTGTCAGAGACATGTCCATGCGGAAGAGCATCAAAATACGTAGCGATGCCTCCCAGGAGAAATTGCCACTGGTTAAAAGAAATTTAACAGAAGTGCAATTAACTTCAATGTTTGGACCCTGTTTCCAAAGAACTGACTATAAAAAGGGGTCAGGGGCAATTTGAATACAGACTGGGTAGTGGAAGGTAATTAGCAACCAGGGCTCATTTTGTTGAGTACAGTGATGGTTACGTTTAGGGAGAAAAAAGTTACGAGAGATGAGAAAGAGAGTGCTTCCAGGTAGAATGGCCTGATTCCAGAAATTTACTTTAAAATATCTTGGCCAAAAAAAAAAAAAAAAAGGTGTGTAATAAAGGAAATAGATGAGACAAAACTAGCCAAATCTGTATATTTATTAAATCTGGTGCTCTGGGTATAGAGGTTCATTTTGCTATATATTTGTGCGTTTATTTAAAATTAACATATTTAACTTTTTTTTTCTTTATTTTTAAAATTAACATAAACTTTATTAAATCATATCTTAAATTTTCTTCATTTCTTATGACTAAAGGATTTTTGCCTATTGCGCTCTATCTGCACAGCACCAAAACAACAAATTAAAATGAAACAGGTCTTATAAAGGTGCCCAAGATGGGCCTGGAGAGATGTCTCAGTGGTTAAGACCACTGTCCAGAGGTCCTGAGTTCAAATCCCAGCAACCACATAGTGGCTCACAACCATCTACAATATGATCTGGTGCCCTCTTCTGGCCTGCAGGTAGAGCACTCAGATCCATAAAATAAATAAATAAATAAATCTTTAAAGGTGCCCAAGATGACTATTGTTGATCCCTGCCTCCTAGTATTCACCTTTTCATTGTCCTCTTTCTACATGGTTTCAAGGATGGTCTGAAGGATCAAGAAAACCAGTAGGTAGCAGGGTACCTGTGCTGGTTGATAGGAACCTCCTACCTTTCTGCTCTCCTGGATTACTTCTTGTGAGGGAAACCAGAAGTGAGGATGAGCTACCCAAAAAGATTGAGTGTTTGGGAAACAGGACGTCCTGTCCCAGGCAAGCCTTTGATGATGGGCTACAACACCATCCAGCACCTTCACAGGAGACACAAAGCCAGAACAGCCCAGCTAAGCTGCTCCATATCAGCCACTGGAGAAGAAGAAAAGCTAGTAGTCAGTACGTCCTGGCTACTGAAGTCTGGCATTGGGCTACCCTGAAGCAAGAGTAAGTTTTGAGACCCCAGAGGGAGGAGGGAGCTGAGAACTCAGGTCTGTCTGCACTGTTTCTCTGGTCCACATTTTTCTTCTTACAGAGCCCCACTTGGCAGACTTTTACAAGCCCAGTTCAAATTAGGCAGGATTTGAGAGTCAATGTCTCCTCCTGCTCCTCCTGCTCCTTCTGCTCCTCCTCCTCCTCCTGCTCCTGCTCCTCCTCCTGCTCTTCCTCCTCCTCCTCCTCGTTTTTAAATATGGTGTTTCACTTTCTCCCAGTAAGGAATGTTCAGGAACAATGTGTATATATCTAATCCAGAGAGGGGAAAGTAACTTGGGTGTGCATTTCACCTTTTTTTTTTCCTTGAGACAGGGTTTCTCCATGTAGCCTTGGCTGTCCTGGACTCACTTTGTAGACCAGTGATCCTCCTGCCTCTGCCTCCTAAGTGCTAGGATTACAGGCATGTACCACCACTCCTGGTGTGCATTTCACTTTTTTTTTTTAAGGCATTTTTAGGGTCTGGAGAGATGGCTCAGCAGTTGGGAGCACTGGCTGCTCTTCCAGAGGTCCTGAGTTCAATTCCCAGCACCCACATGGAGGCTCACAACCATCTATAATGTGATCTAATGCCCTCTTCTAGCCTGCAGGCATGTGTGCAAGTAGAGTACTCATATGTAAAATAAACATTTTTTAAAGTATTTTTAGGCCAATGTTCTGCGCACTAAAGGACACCTTGGTGCCTGAGAAGGGATGCAGTTCAGCTGATTTAACCTAAGAGTCTGCAAGCAGTCCTAAAGGTCCCCAAATCTCTACCCTCAAACAGTTTCTCTCTGGTAGCACAGAGCCAGCGGAGCGGATGGATAATTGGGCAGCAGCACAATTCCTGGCAACCTTTTAAATTCAAACTGCGGGTGGCCTCTTTGTCCCTCCTCTGGCTGCTGTCTGTCACAGTCTCTGCACCCTCCTGTGCCAGGCAGGGAAAACACCCCACACAAACTCCCAAAGCAGAAAGGGCTGGACCCTTCTTAACAGCACAGGTCATGTCCCAGGATTTCTGTCACTTCGTAATGGGACATCTTGTTTTCAAATTGGCCCACAATAGGGAAGCTGTTCATCCTGAGAGAGACTCAAATAAGAGAGTCCTTCCATTTGAACAGAGCAGGCAAGTAAATAGAACACAGTCTGCAGCCATCACACAGCTCCAGGCTGAGAAAGGCAGAGCCCTGGCGCTGTACAAGACCAGCTACGAATTCCCTAGCTCACCAGGATTAGCAGCGGGCTTTTTTGCAGAGCCATTTTGGAAGGCGCAAATCACCGTAGCAACACTGAAATGAAAAATGTGGTATTTAAACATCCAGTCTCAACTCTGGCTGCACATTAGAATTACTTGTGGAGATTTTTAAGAAGAGAAATGGCTGGGTCCCACCCTCAGGGACTTTGTTTTGTTCTGGTTTTTTTTTTTTTAAACTCGAACAGGGAGTCTGATGCAGTGGAGGCTGAAGAAAAAGCTGGCATGGAACGCGGAGAAAGTTCATAAACAGGAGTCTTTAAAGCAGGGCACTGCGGAACAGACTTCACAGGTGAGAAACTGCAGACCCAGAGTGATACCTGTGAAGGATACGGCTGTACCTGTGATAGCTCCATACTGAGGAACGAGGCTTCTGTATCAAGTCCCCGGGCTGTAAACATTCTGTGATGTGTTTTATGTAAGTTAAATGCTTAATCACGTGTTCCACTTGAGCCAAAGGATAATAGTCTTGCTCTCTCTACCCAGAATGCAGTGTGTCTTTGTCAGTGTTCTACTGCTGCGGAGAGACACCGTGGACTATGGCAACTCTGGCGGAGAAAATCATTTAGCTGAGGCTGGCTTACAGTTTCAGAGGCAGGCAGACACGGTGCCCCGGAGAGGTAGCTGAGAATTCTACATCGGGATCAGCAGGCAGCAGGAAGAGAGAGGAACACTGGGCCTGGCTTGAGCATCTGAAAACCTCAAAGCCCACCCTCTCAAGCCCACCTCTGTGACACAATTCCCCCAATAAGGCCACACCCACTCCAACTCTACACATCCTAAGTCTTCAAATGGTCCGGTCCCTATGAACCTGTGATGGCCATTTTCATTTGAACCACCCACGTGCGGTCCTTACATCAGAAGCAGATGCCCTACCCAGGAGTTTGTTGGAGAGGCTGGACCTCCAATCCAGGCTTGAACGCTCCCCATAAACTGATGACAAGGCCTTGCTACTGAAGACAGCATCTACACATCTCACTGAACACGGAGAAGTCAAGCTGGTGCCTACATAGAGCCTCTACTCCTATGGACTAGCAGTGTTCATGGGACAGGACGGAGCTCTGCACACTACCAGAGGAAGGCAAACACCAACCCAGCTACAAACCCTTCCATCTATGGCGGTGACCTGCACGCGTGAGACACTGGTACAATAGTGGCACATCATTTGTGGAAGGAAGCAACCACCACTCTCTGGCTGGATCTAAGGCCTGCTTCATGAAATGGAGCCTACACCTGACACTGCCCAGGTGGCCCAGAACCTAAGACTAGATAGGCCATGAACCAAGGGGGAAACTAAACACTACAGGTCTGCTGAAGGGATGAGGTAATAAAACGTCTCCTAGCAACGTTCTCCATATCCATACATCAGTGTTTTAATCAGCCATCATCAGAGACACTTCCTCCTGCAGTAGATGAGAGCAAACACAGAGACACACAGCCAGACAATGTGCAGAGAGTTAGAGACCTAAAAGGACTATCCCCCATCAAATCCCTCCCTTCAGGCCTCGGAGAACCCTGAAGAGGAGGCGGCAAAAGAGCGTAAGAGCCAAAGAGGATGGAAAACACCAAGGAAACAAGGTCTTCTAAACACAGCAGGACCCATGTACACATGGACTCAGAGACTGTGGAGGATGCGTAGGGCCTGCGTGGGCCTGGGACAGATGGGAGGTCCTAGCACTGAGAGGGGGAGTGGACACAGTCCCGCGTCCCTAACCCAGAAACTATCTCCAACTGTAACAGCACACAAAAATGAAAATCTAGTTTTCTCCAACAGAGTCTCCCTGGGTATACAGATCGCTCGTAAGGACAGAACCATGCACAGCAGTAGATGGCCAATAATACGAAAAGAACTCAGTGGCAGTTTGGGATATTCTTTGTTCATAATGGCTTGGCCAGGTTTTCGTTTTTGTTGTTTTGTTTTGTTGATAATGATATTTGTGTGTTTGTTTAACTTTAAATGTCCTTTGCACACAGTATGGTTTCTGGTTTTGTGTTTTTATGGGATTCCTGTATGTGAGTGTGTGTATCTTTACATCTGTATATGTTTCTTGTGCTTTTTCCTCAGATCGCTTGCTCTCTCTCTCTGCTTTGTCCTATTTTCGTTTGCTTGTTTTTTGTTAATGAGAGAGAGAAAGGAAGATAGGATGTGGTCTCCTGTGGACAGGGAGGACCTGGAAGGAGTTAGGAGAGGGAAATTATGATCAGAATATATAGTATAAAAAATCTATTTTCCATAAAAATTAAAATTATCTTAGAAAAGAAGTGCTAGACCTCACCTCCATCCCAGTCCTGTGGAATTGGAAATGGAAGGGGTTTTGTTTTTGTTTTTTTTAAGTTTCAGTCTATGGTCATTTGGCCCTGTTGCTTTGGGCCTCTGCCAACACGGGTGTCATGGAGGGAGCTAGGGTGGGGGAGCTTTGGCTGAAAATCAAAACAGGAAGACTCGCAAGCCAAATCCCAATATTCCCAGCAATGACTTGTCCCCAGTGACCTGGCTTCCGCCTGTCCACCAGCCTCAATATCCTTTTCACTAACATTCAGGGCTGGAGAGATGGCTCAGCAGTTAAGAGCACTGGCTACTCTACCAGACCTGGATTCAATTCCCAGCACCCACATGGCAGCTCCCAACCATCTGTAACTCCAGTTCCAGGGGTTCCAAAGCTTTCTTCTGACCACAGGCAGATATGTGGTGCACAGACATACATGCAGGCAAAACACCGTACATGTAAAATAAAAAATTAACATATGATAATTGTAGAAAATAGTATCTTCATCATTACTTTTTCATACATGCATGTAATGTAATTTGATGCATAGTGACTACCCATCACCCTCCCTTTCCACCCCCAGCTCCTCTTGCTCCCTTTTCTCTTCCCTAAATCCTCCTCCTACTTTCATGGCTTCTTTGTTTGTTTTTATATAGATTCCACACATGAGGCAAAGCATGTGGTACTTGTTTTTCTAAGTCTGCTTATTTCACTTAACACAGCGACCTCTGGTTCTTTCCATTTTCCTGCAAGTGACATGATCTTATTCTTTTTTTTAGTGGCTAAGTAAAACTTCACTGTGTGAGTACCACATTTCCTAAATCCCATGGATGGACACGCCTGTGCTGCAGACTGCTGCTCTACAAGAACACATTTGCCAGTTAAGGTTCAGGGAGCAATATTCTTGCTACTTGTGGGACATTGAAGCCAATGACTCTTTTAGAAACTTCTCTTCAGGAATTGGTGGGAAGGATAGATCAAACAGTAACTCCATCACCCTGCAAAGTGTATTCTGGTTGCTACAGGATGAAGATGCTCTCTGGGTAGCAGAGTGGCCTGCGACATGCCGTTGTGATACACAAACTTGGTAGACTCTCTCATCTTTTGATAGATAAGCTCTTCTTAACTAATCAATCATTCTGAAATGCTGACAGGAAGTCCAGAGGCAGCCCTGAAAAGCATCATTGACTGCATGCATCCTTGCTGCTTTCTTGATCTGATTCACCTAAATACCTTTAATACCTTTAGTCTACCAGGATTGAAATGTGCTACCAAAGGCTGACATTTTTTGTGTTAAATATTCAGTATCTTAAAAGCATATTTCCCACATGACAACCGATCCTGTCATATTATGTTTGATCTATACATAAGGTCCATATTCTCCTGCAGGGTAAGAGTGAGTTATTTTTACTAGTTAAAATGGTTTCTTTTGGGGAAAAAAAAATAGAAGCTGCCAAACTAACTTGAACAGAAAAGGAATAAGAGACATAACTCCCAAAATGGAACAAAATGTACCATCAACAGGCTCAGAAAGGTGGAAGCTGGGGTAACCATAGCTTAACAGAAGCCAGACCTGAGGGGTACTAATTCCAGGCTATTTGGGGTCGTGTGTGTGTGTGTGTGTGTGATGCTTGTGCAGATCTGAGAACAACTCGCAAGAATGGGTTCTCTCCTTCTACCATATGTGTACCGGGGACTCAGGACTCAGCAAGCGCCTCAAGCTAACCCTATTTTGGGCTTTACATCTTCTGGACTAACGTTTTCCAGGTACATGGCTTGGGTTAGAAGTCATTAGGTCACTGACTGACAAGTCCTCTGATCAAAAACAAAAGGTGGTAAGTGTCTACCACAGCCATTAATTTTTAAAGCTGGGAGCACCCCCTTATAGTAAGCTAGCAATAGGAATCCTTTATTCAGTATGTGGAGGCTGGTAAGGGCAGTATCTTCTATCATCTTTATAACTCTGGTTACATAAGCAGAGATGCACACACTCACACCGGAGCTGGAGTAAAGATTACAAAGTACGTGAGTACTGATCAAATTCCACTTAATAGTACAAGGGGAGGGACACTGTGTACGTGTCTTTCATTCATGAGCATTTAAGTACCATCCAAACTATTTCCCGAGGGTGAAGCCACCGAAAAACAATTTCATTAATTCTGCCTCGTGGAACTTAATATTTTAGTCAGAGGGTGACAATACATAAGATAAAATTGGAAATTATGAGGATCATAGAAAGTAAAATTTTTCATGGAGAAAATTAAATAAAGGGGTATGGATAGTGGGTGGCAGGTCAGGGTTACAAATTTAAAGGTAGTCAGGCAAGTGCTCCCGGAGAGGTGACCATGGAGCGAAGCCTTCCAGAGAGTCGAGAAGATCCAGAAGTCATCTGGAGGACAGAGCTATAAGAAGAACAGAGACCACAAGGCAGGTGTGCTTATGGGGCATTCAAGCAGCACAAGGAAGCTGGTATGCGTGGCACCATGTAATGTGCTCACCACAGGGCCTGAGGACCTCAATTCCATTCCTGGACCCACATGGAGGAAAAAGAGAACTGATTTCCACAGGTTCTCCCCTGACCTCCTCACGTCCACTCACAACACACATAAATAAAATGTGATATTTTTTAAATTTAAATAAAAGAAGACTCTAAAAGAATACAGGAATCACTGATGCTACCCTTGGCCTGAAATATCTGGTCCTCTCCTGGGGCTGAGACCCAGGCCCTGTTAATAAATAAATAAATAAAAATAAATAAATGTAGGTCATAGTTCACCAAACTAAAAGTTGCTGAGGTGTTATTATGCTGTAGAACTTTCTGGAAATCCACCGTCTAATGTGCCAGGCAGAGGCTTCCACAGTAAGATCCTACACCTCGGAACTTGCTACAAAGCTACCAATACAAGAGCTGCCGAGGGAGCTGCTGGAAGCTGGATACAATGGGTCACCCTGCAGCCCCTCACCAAGGGAGCGGGACAGTGGAGAAACCTTATCCGAGAAAGAGAGAGAGAGAGAGAGAGAGAGAGAGAGGGAGGGAGGGAGGGAGGGAGGGAGGGAGGGAGGGAGAGCCTTTTCCGAGAGAGAGAGAGAGAGAGAGAGAGAGAGAGAGAGAGAGAGGAGGGAGGGAGGGAGGGAGGGAGGGAGGGAGGGAGGGAGGGAGGGAGGGAGGGAGGGAGGGGACAGAGACAGAGACAGAGACAGAGAGAGAAAGCCTCAGAGGCTTACAGGGAGCCTTCCTAGAGAGCCCACCAGAACCAGGAATTAAAATTCTCTCCAACATCCCTCCAGCACCCCCTATTGACAAAGTTTAGCATGGCACCCACCTTCAGAGGAGAAATACTTAAAACCTCAGTGTTCACAGCGCAGGCGGTGATTGATGGGTTTGTAGCCCAGCGGCAACAATCAGGTGACAAACCAGCCGTTCTTATTTAAACATGCTTTTCACTGTATAGACTACTGAGGAGCTGCAACGTCAAACTTCTCAAGTGTTGCAGAGAACCAATGTACATGAATGCCTCCGCCCTCCAAAACGCCCAAAACCGTGCGCAAGTGTGAAGGAAGTCCCACATTCTGAAAAATTAAAAAATGGTCTATAACTAGGGTATAATAAAGTTTTCTTTAGGGCGCTGGTGTGTCCCCTCATTAGAGAATGTCTCTGGGTAAGTTTGGACACACCGTGTTTGTTTCCAATTCTCCCCTCTGTGTGTGTGGGGGGGGGGGAAGGTTGGGAGGGGACGGGGGTATGTGGGTTATATATGTGCTGTATGCCCACATATGTGTAAGTGTGCGTGGCCAAGGGGAGGACGTTGGGTCTTGTTCCATCTCTATCTCTCTCCACCTTATTCCCTTGAGACAGGGTCTCTCACTGACTCAGTGAGGACCTGCGATTCTCCCATCTCTGCCCTCCACAGTGTTGTGGGGCCCACAGCCACCCCTGGGTTTTCACATAATACTAGGAGTTAAAAATCAGATCTTTGAGCTGGAGGGATGGCTCAGAGGTTAAGAGCACCGTCTGCTCTTCCAAAGGTCCCGAGTTCAGTTCCCAGCATCCACATGGGGGCTCACAAGCATCTGTAATGAGATCTGGTGCCCTCTTGTGTAGGCACACATGTAGGCAGAACACATCTCTTTTTTAAAAATCAGATCCTTGGGCTTGCATAGCAAAGATTCACCCACTGAGAGAGACTCCTCGCCCCCTGCCCCTTACCTCTTGATTCAGACTTTTGATTTCTTTCTTTCTCTCTTTTCTTTCTTTCTTTCTGAGATACTGAGAGTTTCTGTCCACCTCCACTTGGACATATTTTGAGTGAGTGGCACACACAGCTATATCATGACAGAAAAGGTACTGGCTTTGTGTCAGACAGTCTCAGTTTTAAATTCTGTCTCTACCAATTGCCAGGTGGGTGGTCTACTCTCTTCCTTATCTCTAGAGCAGCAAACCTACCTTGCAATGTTTTAAGATGCCAGCTAGTCTACAGCACATAGACTTGTACCAGGGAAAGAATCTATTTTCAGTGGCCTTAAAAATCAAGATGACTAAATATAGTTTTTTAAAATATAGGTAAAGCAGCTGGGTGGTGATGGCGCACTCAGAAGGCAGAGGCAGGCAAATCTCTGTGAGTTCGGGGCCAGTCTGGTGTATATAGAGAGTTCCAAGATAGCCAGGGCTACACAGTGAGACCATGTCTCAGAAAACCAAAATAAAGAATTAAAAGATGACCTGGATCTGAAATTGTCATTGCTCTGAAAGTGCTAGAGTTTTTTACTCAACTGTCCATGGTAGAAGGATGCTAGAATCTTCTACTAATTACCATAAAATTTCTAAGCAGTGTTCCAGGAGTTGCTTTAGAAAGACAGAAAATAATAATAATAATAATAATAATAATAATAATAATAATAATAATAATAATAGGCATGGTCAGTAAAGGGCGAGGAGATCCCCGAACATCAGCCTCTGCTGGCTGCCTCGTGGAGCCTTATTATTCTTCAGAGTAAGAGATGCTTCTTAGATGAAGCCCCGCCTTCCTTTTAAAGCCATCTTGCTGTCATAATTCCTCTCCTCAACTTAGAATGATCAAACAACACATTGCAGGGAAACAAATGTCCTCTTTACAGAGAAGGTGCCAGTTTCCATGCCTCGCCAAGTGGGGTGAGACGCCATGTTGAAGGACTGAGAACACAGCCAGAGCGTGGGATCATAGTGCTGAGTGGTCACCAGAAGGGACACTCCTGGTTCTCATCACATCAAGCAAGACACTGCAACCTTTGTCTAGTCAAATCTGTTCTCCATTTCCAAAAATCCCAAAGGACTTTTTGTTTGTTTTGTTTTTTTGAGACAGTGTTCCTCTGTGTCGCCCTGGCTGTCCTGGACTCTCTTTGTAGACCAGGCTGGCCTCGAACTCACAACAATCTGTCTGCCTCTGCCTCCCGAGTGCTGGATTAAAGGTGTGCACCACCGCGCCCAGCTCCCCAATGGACTTTTAGACTCTGTAACTCTTTGGCTGATTTTACATTGCTAATGGGTTTCATCTCTACACCAGACATAAGGCCAAAGTGTCTTTCCTTTTTTTTTTTTTTTTTTTTTAAGTTAAGTGTAAGCCAGAGAAGAAACATAGCTCTTCCTTGACAAGAAGGCTCTGAAGTTCTCTCCAAAGCGATGAAATTCACAACACGGAATCAGGAAAATGGGAGTAAAATGGGACCCAGGTGGTAGACTAATTTTTAATTGAGCCATAAATGAAAAGAGGAGGTGTAAGTTGTGCCATGATGGAGAGCATCTTAATGAAGGACTCACCCCACTTAGCTCAGAGGTTACTGTAGCAATGGTAATGTGCTGGCCAATATTAACTGGGGGGGGGGGGGTGAGGGAGAGTGTTAGTGAGTGGCCATGGCTGGGGATGTCATTGCGACAGTTGGACATGCAATGGAAGTCGTATCTTAGGTAACAAACAGGATTTACCTCACATCTTCTCAGTCATGGCACAATTTCTCAAGCTCCGTTTGTATCAATCCGTGGAATTATTTGACAGCAAGGTGACATTTTTTTACTTCAGAACAAAAATGTTCTCATAGAAAATCTAATTCCTCCTTGATATTGCGACTTGAAGTTAAACACAGCCATGCTGGTAATTTAGGTTTTTGAACGTATGAGTCCTTGTATACAGCCCTCTGGGTATTAATGCCTTGGTCATATGCAAATTGATTCATTCTGAAATGTTCTAATTGCCCATTAGTTAAATAAGAAATTTCACATTTTAAACATAGGAAAACATAGGAGGCTAAAACTAATATCTGTGATGGATCAAATCCTTACTGACTGTGGACGCTGCTTCAAGGAACATTATTTGGGTTATATTCTACCTAGACCCATTTAAACAACAACAACAAAAAAAAAACCCTAATTATAAAGGAGTTTTGTTACAGCATAAAATGTAATCTGCTGAAAATGTGTATGAATTTGTATGAGTCTCGCTGTCTTATTTAAAGTCACAGGTTATTAGTTTTGTGCCACACTGAGCATTTAAAAGAGAAAACCCCTTTGTGCTACTTCTGGGCCTTGCAGGGCTCAGGTGCATGACTCTTGCCCTGGAGAGCACGTGTGTGGCTGCACAAGCTCACACACTCATGTTTTCTCATGCCACTAACTCTCAACCACACGCCAAGTGGCAAAGTTTCCACCCACACTAATCCACCTGCTGTGACTCAGAACCTTCTCCTCTCTTCTCATGGTATGTTCAAGAGAGGTCAGTAGAAGTCAACATTAACCCAAACAAAGTGATTCTGTGGAGACATCTAAAGTAAAGCATCCGTTTACATCATCAAATGATTTTAAAACAACGCGCTTAAAATTATGGAAACTTTTGTGGTTTGTGTGATATTTAAAATATACTCCACCCAGGGGTCCCGCTCAAGCTATGGCTCCAGCCAAGGACAATACAGGCGGTAAACTTTAAACCGCTACCCAGATCTAGCCAATGGACAGGACATTCTCCATAGTTGAGTGGAGAGTGGGATATGACTTTCACACGTACTCTGGTGCCTCATATTTGACCACGTCCCCTGGATGGGGAGACCTGGTGGCACTCAGAGGAAGGATAGCAGGCTACCAAGAAGAGACTTGATACCCTATGAGCATATAAAAGGGGAGGAAGTCCCCCTCAGTCACAGTCATAGGGGAGGGGAGTAAGGGGAAAATGGGAGGATACAAGGGATGGGAGGATACAAGGGAGGGGATAACCACTGAGATGTAATAAGAATAAATTAATACAAAAATAAAATAAAATAAAAATATACTCCAAAAAAGCAAGAGAAACTGCAGTGTTATATTATATATTATGAACCCATTTTTTAGCCAAGGGAAGGAAAGATCCTTTGGGTGGGACATTATCCAATTGCTACAGATTATTAGAAAACCTAGCCCTCTACAGAAATCATTTATAGCATGCATGTTACAGCGGTGCCTGATATTTGTGGCCAACAGTTACTAAGATGAAGCCATGGTTTCAGAAGACTGTGGTTTATGAGCCAAATCTGCATTTATTTCTGTCCAGCCCACAAGGTGCACGTGGCTTTTCCACATTTTTAATGGTGGAGGGGGAAAAAATCAAAAGGATAACACTTTATGACATGTGAAAATTATGTGAAATTCGAGTTTCAGAGTCCATAAATCAAGTGATATTGAGGCACAGCTGCGCGCTGCTGATGGCTACGGAGCTGACCAGTCCCTACAGAGACCTTACAAGCCACAAGGACTAAAATGGTCATTGGCTCCTAACAGAAAAATGTGAAGACAAGCGTGAAAAATTAGCACACTGTGCAGCACATCGTGGGGTGCACTGGTACTTATGTACATAAATATACCCTTGATATATACATGTATGATTCCTGGAGTGAGTTTTTTTGTCCCCAAGGGAAAGTTTTTATGATCTTAAGCTGTAGTACAGAGCTTTACCTCAGCAGAGCAGTCAGGTCACATGGAGTAGGCTATTGAACTGGGCAGCAATGGCTCACACCTTTAACCCTAGCACTCGGAAGGCAAAGCAGGTAGATCTCCTGGGTCAAGGCTAGCCTGGTCCACACAGAAAAACCCTGTCTTGAAAAAACAATGGAGGATGTGTTGAACTGACTCATAGGTTGTGGTCCAGACAGTCCAACGATGAATATCTCTCAATGGAGGCCCAATAAGTGTTCAGTCTGGATGGCTGGAGGTGTCTCAAGTCCAGTCTGGCGCTGGATTCCCAAAGGGCTCTGGAGATCTGCTGTTCTTCGCTGTAATATTGAAAGAGTTGGGCTGGAGAGATGGCTCAGAGGTTAAGAGCACTGACTGCTCTTCCAGAGGTCCTGAGTTCAATTCCCAGCAACCACATGGTGGCTCACAACCACCTATAATGTAATCTCATGCCTTCTTCTTGCCTGTAGGGTTACAAGCAGGCAGAGCACTGTATACAGAATAAATAAATAAATCTTTTTTAAAAAGAAAGAAAGAGTTGCATTGAATAGCGAGCCCTGCAGCAGACACAAAGCAGTATCCCTCTTCTGTGTCCCTTCCCAGGCCACCACAAGATGTGACTCAAATTTAGGGTGGCTCTTCTTATTTGAAATAATCTGATTAAGAAGAGAGAGGGGGGGGGGCATTTGGAGGGCAGGAGATGGCGTAGCAGTTACAAACCTTGACTGCTCTTCCAGAACTGAGTTCGATTCCCAGCACCCACATGACAGCTCCAGGATCCAACACCCTCACATAGACATACATGCAGATAAAACATCAGTGCACATAAAATAAAAATATATTTAAAAAAGAAAGAAAGCCTTTCCCCAAGTGTCCAGAATTTGGGGTTTTAGTGGGTTCTGGATATAGTCAAGAACGTTCATCACAGCTACAGAATGAAACCTGATCAGAAGAATAATCAAAGCCCTAACCCAGTATGAGAAAGGCTGACAGATCAATGGAAAAGAAATTGTTGTGGACCCAGAAGTTAACCCAGAAATATTCCACATAAGACAGTTTATTTTGTCTTTATTCTTGTGGACTTCAGATATATACAATGAAGTAGGAGCATTTCTCCCTCCAAGTCCCTCCATAGCCCCCCAGCATATCCCCCAGCATATCCCCCCAGCATATCCCCCCAGCATATCCCCCCAGCATATCCCCCAGCATATCCCCCCAGCATATCCCCCCAGCATATCCCTTCAGCATATCCCCCAGCATATCCCCCCAGCATATCCCCCCAGCATATCCCCCCAGCATATCCCCCCAGCATATCCCCCCAGCATATCCCCCCAGCATATCCCCCTAGCATAACCCCCCAGCATAACCCCCCAGCATAACCCCCCAGCATAACCCCCCAGCATATCCCCCCAGCATATCCCCCCAGCATATCCCCCCAGCATAACCCCCCAGCATATCCCCCCAGCATATCCCCCCAGCATATCCCCCAGCATATCCCCCCAGCATATCCCCCAGCATATCCCCCCAGCATATCCCCCCAGCATATCCCCCAGCATATCCCCCAGCATATCCCCCCAGCATATCCCCCCAGCATATCCCCCCAGCATATCCCCCAGCATATCCCCCAGCATATCCCCCAGCATATCCCCCCAGCATATCCCCCAGCATATCCCCCCAGCATATCCCCCCAGCATATCCCCCCAGCATATCCCCCCAGCATATCCCCCCAGCATATCCCCCCAGCATATCCCCCCAGCATATCCCCCAGCATATCCCCCCAGCATATCCCCCAGCATATCCCCCAGCATATCCCCCAGCATATCCCCCCAGCATAACCCCCCAGCATATCCCCCCAGCATATCCCCCTAGCATATCCCCCAGCATATCCCCCCAGCATATCCCCCTAGCATATCCCCCCAGCATATCCCCCTAGCATATCCCCCCAGCATATCCCCCAGCATATCCCCCCAGCATAACCCCCCAGCATATCCCCCCAGCATATCCCCCCAGCATATCCCCCAGCATATCCCCCCAGCATATCCCCCCAGCATATCCCCCCAGCATATCCCCCCAGAATTCTCCCTCCCAACCTCACATCTCGTGTGTGTGTTTGTTTGTTTTATAATCTACTAGGTACAGTCAGTGCTTCTCATACGCACATGGGTGTGGGCCATCCAAGGCATCATGGGAATCTTACCAGTGGCCACATCCTCAGAAGAGAACGATTCTCCCTCCTCACCCCGACCCCAGCTATCAATTGCTTACAGCACCACAGTGAGCAGCGCCTTGAAGATCATCTGCCCTGGGATGGAGAGATGGCTCAGAGGTTAAGAGCACTGACTGCTCCTCCAAAGGTCCTGAGTTCAATTCCCAGCAACCACATGGTGGCTCACAACCATCTATAATGTCATCTGGTGCCCTCTTTTGGTCTGCTAATAATAAATAAATCCTAAAAAAATAAAAATAAAAAGATCATATACCCCAACTATTCGGGAATTTTGGGTGCCTAAGATCAAGTTATTTTTAACAAAGGACACCAAGACTTCAACTGGGAAAGACAGTATTCTAAACAAGTGGTGTTAGGAAGACTGTGTCCACGGGCAAAAGAGTGAAGCTGAGAACCGTGAGTGTACACATTAGATACACACAAGCCCTAGGTTCTATAGCCAACATCACACACACACACACAGAAGAGACAGACACAAGCTGAGCTCTGTGAGTTGGAGGCCAGCCTAGTCTACATTGTGAGTTCTAGGCCAGCCAGGGCTACACAATGAAACCCTGTTTCAAAAATAAAAATAAAAATTCAGTACATTTTATGTGTCGCTCTCTTCTCTCCTAAATACAAAAGAATTATGAACTGATATCAAATCATTATCCAAAAAAAACAGAACCCAGAGCTGGGTGTACTGACACACACATCTAATCCCAGCACTCCACAATCTGGGCAGAAGGGTCACAAGTTCAAAGCCAGCGTGGGCCACACAGTTAAATGCTATCTCTAATAATTACAATAAAAACAATAACAATAAAATAAAATTTTAAATGCCCACTATTACCACCCATTTTAAAAAGCAAGAAAAAAGCCCTATAGTCATTTAAAACTCTGAAACATTGCTTGAAATTTTCATGGTAATTAGTAGAACATTCTACGATGCTTTTACTATGGACAGTTGAATAAAATCCCTAATAACATCAGAGCAGTGAAAAGTTCAGATCAGTATCAGTGTTTCTCAACCACTTGCAGGTGGAATGACCCTTTCACAGGGGTCACATATCACATAACCTGCATATTAGATATTTACATTATGATTTATAACAGCAGCAAAATTACAGTTATGAAGTAGCAACAAAAATAATTTCATGGTTGGGGGGTCACCACAGCATGAGGAGCTGTATTAGCATTAGGAAAGCTGAGAACCACTGATTTTTAAAACATAGGGATCTTTCTAAGAAGATGCTAACCACAGAGGAACAAAGGGACCACACCAGCAGCATCCCCCCAGATTTCCCCATCTGAGTTTCAGACGTAACTATAATCCAACCAACCAGAGTCACCTAGATTGTGATGTGGAATGTGTCGTCCTGAAGGCAGCTACACTATGAGCACAGGAACCCTGGGGATGAATATTTGACCAAAAGAAATATTAAGATATGCTCAGAGGTTAAGAGCACTGACTGCTCTTCCAAAGGTCCTGAGTTCAATTTCTAACAATCGCACTCTGGAGGCAGATCGCTGTGCATTTGAGGCCAGCCTGGTCTACAAAGCAAGTTCAGGACAGCCAAGGCTACACAGAGAAACCCTGTCTCAAATAAATAAATAAACAAACACACACACACACACACACACACACACACACACACACACATATATAATTCCCAGCAATCACATGGTGACTCACAACCATCTATAATGAGATCTGGTGCCCTCTTCTGGCCTGCAGGCACACATACAGGCAGAATACTGTATACATCATAAACAAATAAGTATTTTTTAATTAGATTTAGTTCCTAAGTCAGCCAATTCTATGAATATACAATCACATTTGCCAAAAGATATACGCCTAAACCCCCTAGCAATGAGCAAAGAGACACCTCGTTGGTGGTAGATGGCAGTCCTTTGTTCATCCTAGCTTGATGCCTGGCTTGGGGGCCAAAGCTGTTTTATGCTTTTCTAGGTGGCAAGGGTGGAGAAGGATGGCCTGTTGTGAGTGCCAGCCCTGCCACCTGGGACGATGGTGAGGTCCCAGCCCCAAGCTGCCACTGAGGACTATTTGCCACCTCCAGCAGTCCGAAAAGCTGCCCACAGGGGTTATGAGCTCAGGAAGACTGTCCCTACACCTCATCAGCTGCAGCACTAGGGAGAGTGGGGCCCTGACCATCACCTGGACAGCACATCAGAGCCACCCCTGGTAGTGGGGGCACAGGTGAGCCAGGCTTCAGGGCAAGAACGCAGGAGAGCTGGCACTGCCACTCATCTGCTGTGAGGTGGCGTGGGTACAGGGGTGATGCCTTCCCCACCTTGCCCCTTGCCACCTGCAGCAGTTGGCCCTGAGCAGCATGGTAGAGATGACCCTGGTGGATGGGGCCCGGATGAGCTGGCCCTGAGGGTGAGTGCAACAGAGCTGGCCCCACCACTGGTCTGTCGTGAGGTGGCATAGGTGTATCGGTGATGCTCTCCTTCTCCGTGCCTCGCCACCGTCTGTGAAGATCTGGTCCCGAGGGCAGGAGAGTGGGAGAGTTAGACCTGCTCGCTCACTGTAACACTCAGGAGAGCAGACAACACAGCGCCCTGATGGTGAAGGCAGCTGCAAGGATGTGAACGTGTGAAAGCTGGCCCAGCCCCTGACTGGCTACAGCAGTTTGGAGTGTGAGGCAGCACAGTGGAGCTGGCTCTGCCAATATGGGTGCAGGTGAGCTGGTCCCAAGGGCATGAGAATCCTTTTTTTTTTTTAATTAAAAATGGGAAAAAAATAATCATTGAGTATTCTAATCAAGTGAATCTTGATTAAATATTACATATTGTAGTGTACAAATAATATATTTTTTGACATTTTAGGTGATTTGTGTAAAGTGGAAATCTGTCTTCAAAAATAAATGTTTGTGTCTAAACAGAAAAGAAATCCAAAACAGCCCTTTACGTCTAAAATAGACACAGTGGTGTCCCAAACAGTAATTTTTCTTAAGAGTCAGAAGAGCTATAGCTGGCTTTTAGGACATTAGGAAAATACTCATAATAAAGCATTATTGGGAAAAAAGCATTTTGTTACCATGGGCTTTGTATTGATCAATAATTTGATAAAAATTTGTATGTCCCTTTCTATTTATTTTCAAACAAGATAAAATCTACCAGAGTAAAATGCCTTTGGGTCTGAACAAAGTGCCTCAGAAGTAAAAACTCATTATCAAAGGATGGCTATAGTCCCCACTCATCCAAAGAACTTTTTTTGCTGCTTTCCCAAAATCTAAACACAGTTTGAAGGACTCCCTTTGGAGAGCCAGGGCAGGAGAAATTCCAAGGGCAGCAACCAAAGATGAAAGGCTCCAAGTCAGAAGCTGGGCATCCAGTTGCCTGAACAGACAGATCAAAGGTCATACTGCGATGCGTACCCCACAGCTGTGCTCAGAACTGCCTGCTCCCCTGGGCCTTCCTGTCCCTGGAGTTCCTAGCCAGGAGCGTGCCTCCTGCCGCTAAACAGCAGCTTTTTGGCAAAACCTCACCTAAAGAAATTCATGCGTGCAGCTGAGAAAATACTGGCCGTGTGACAGTAGGGGGGGAATTCTTTGATCTAGACACTTCTTCCTCCCACGCCAGCCAATCCATATTCCACACACACATATCTGAAGAGCAAATGAAAGCTACAGTCCAACCATAAAAAAAAATCATTATTTTTAAACAAGATTTTTAGTTGTAAGTTTCTAATTAATTCTAATTGCTTAGTTAATCTCTGACTTGTTGTTTTGTTTTGTTTTGTTTTGTTTGTCAATTCTGTCTGAAGTTGTATCTTGAACCACAAAATGTAAACAACACAGGCTTGAGAAGTAAGTAGTTCAGAAATTAAGAGCACCTGCTGCTCTTTCAGGGAACCCAGGTTTGGTTCCCAGCACCCACAACTGGCAGCCCACAACTGCTTGTAGACTTCTGTGGGTATGCACAGGCAAGCATGGCACATAGCAAAAAAGAAAAAAAAATTGTTTTTCTTTTTTTGTTTTGTTTTGTTTTTGCTTGTTTGTTTGTTTTTAAATCTTTTTTTTTTTTTAATCGCTCAGCCAATCAGTGCTAAAGTAGGTTCCAGGTGGCCCAGCACAGGGCCCAGCACAAGGACATGGAGGACCTTGAGACCCACTGGCACAGACCTAAGCCAGCAAGAAGCTAACAAGGCACCATGCGACAGATGGTTCACATCCAGGCTGGCCAGTGCAGTAACCAGATGGGTGCCAAGTTTGGGGTGGCCATCAGTGATGAGCACGGTGTCGACCTCACTGGAAGTTACCGTGGAGACAGCGCTTTGCAACTAGAAAGAATCAATGTATACTACAACGAAGCCACTGGTAATAAATATGTACCTCCCGCCATCTTGGTGGGCCTGAAGCCGGGCACGATGGACTAAGGAGGGGTCTGGACCACTTGGGCAGATCTTCAGGTCAGACAACGTCATGTTCAGCCGGAGTGGTGCAGGAAATAACTGGGCAAAGGGCCGCTACTAAGAGGGTGCTGAGGCAAGGGGATGGCTGTGAGTTCGAGGACAGCCTGGTCTACAAAGTGGGTCCAGGATAGTCAAGTCTACACAAAGGTACCCTGTCTCAAAAAAAGAAAGAAAGAAAGAGGGTGCCGAGCTGGTGGACTCCGTCCTGCCCGTGGTGAGGAAGGATTCCGAAAGCTGTGACTGTCTCCAAGGCTTTCAGCTGACCCACTCACTGGCAGGAGGCACGGGCTCAGGCATGAGGACCCTACTCATCAGCAAGATCAAAGAGGAATACCCAGACCGCATCACGGACGTCTTCAGCGTCATGCCCTCACCCAAGGTCTCTGACACCCAGGTGGAGCCCTTCCTATAATGTCACTCTCTCCCGGGCACCATCTGCTGGAGAACACAGATGAAACCTATTCCATCTGCAACGAAGCCCTGTATGACACCTGCTTCCGCACCCTCAAGCTGACCACACCCACCTGTGGCGATCTCAACCACCTGGTATCAGCCACCATGAGCGGGGTGACCACCTGCCTGAGCTTCCCAGGCCAGCTGAACGCAGACCTGTGCGAGCTGCGCCCCTCCCAAGCCTGCACTTCTTCAAGCCCGGCTTCGCACCTCTGACCAGCAGGGGCAGCCAGCGATACCCTGACAGTGCCTGAGCTCAGCCAACAGATGTTCGACTCCAAGAACGTGATGGCCGCCTGCGACCCACGCCATACCTGACAGAGGCCACCATTTTCCGGGGCTGCATGTCCATAAAGGAACTGGATAAGCAGATGCTCAAAGTGCAGAACAAGAACAGCAGCTAATTCGTGGAGTGGATCCCCAACAACGTGAAGACGGCCGTGTGTGGCATCCCTCCTCGAGGCCTCAAGGCGTCAGCCACCTTCAAATGGCAACAGCACCGCCATGCAGGAGCAGTTCGCTGCCATGCTCTGGCGCAAGGCTTTCCTGCACTGGTACACGGGAGAGGCCATGGACGAGATGGAGTTCGCTGAGGCAGAGAGCAACATGAATGATGTGGTATCTGAGGAACAGCAGTACCAGGATGCCAGCGCGGACGAGCAGGGTGTGTTCAAGGCGAAGAGGAAGGCGAGGAGGAGGCTTGAGTTCCCCGGGGGGTGGGGAGGAGGGCGGTGTTTGTCTTAAGGAAGATGGCCTTAGGTTTATGCTGGGTCTCTGGTGCTCTACGCTGTCACTTGTCACTTTCCCCCCCTCCTTTTGTAATATTACTTGAGATCTTTCTGAACTCCTGTTGTAATGGCTAAAAATCACGTAAACCTTTGTGTCCTAAAAAATAAATAAATAAATAAAATCAATAAATTCTACACACTAAACCCAACATGAGGAGGGCAGGCACTAGAGAAAGACCCAGTCAGGACTTTCTCTTCTGCTTTATGTAATTCTAAATTTTGAATTCTGTAATAAATAAATATATTTTTTATATTTTATATATACTATTTATATATAAATTTTATATATATATTTTATATTTTGTTATATACAAAACTTCTAAGATCATATAAGGGTGTTTACCCATACAGGTGACAATCCATGACAGTCACTTTGTCTAGTCACTCCACAAACTAACTCCCTCAGGGCCTATGGGGATGACCCTGTAACAGTTAGGGAGCACTGCCCGTGTGCCAGGCACTGTCTCAAGAACTCCCTCAGAACTACGTCCTTTAACTGCCACCCACTTACACCAAACCAGCACTTACCACTCTTCATAAGAGGAAACAAGGCTCAGAGGGGATCAGTAAACTGCCCAAGACCCTTCAGCTGACAGAGCTGCAACTCAGCTTCAAAAACACCACTAATCACTGTGCCGTTCATTTCACCCCCCTAGTGGTGAGGAGAGCAGACGGAGGAGAAGCAAATGCTCATTTAAAATATTATGGCCTTGAATAGAGAGAAAGCTCAGTTGATGCTTATAGGGCATAGTTCAATACCCAGAAGCACACACACAGACAATTTTTTTAAAAGGTGGTGGCACACACTTTTATAGTCCCAGAGTGCAATAGTTAGAGAAAAGTAAATTCCTGGGTCTTACTTGCCAGCTAGCCTGAGCCTCCTGGGTGAGTTCCAGGACAGTGAAAAGAGTTGCTCTCAAAAAAAGAAAAAAAAAAAGTGGGTGGTTTCCCTAAACCCAAGGTTTGCTGATGGTGCACATCTTTGATCCCAACACTCAGGAGGCCACGGTAGGAGGATCTCTGTGAGCTCAGCCTGGTCTACATAGAGAGTTCTAGGACATCCAGGACTACATAGAGAGACCAATATTGTCCTCTGACCTCCACACGAACACACACACGCACACGCACGCGCACGCACACGTACACACATCTCGCTACCATAAATTCTTGCATGCGCCCAAAGCAGCCTGGCAAATTAATCAGTAGCCCAGTGCATAAACAAACTGGAAGATTGCAACTTAATCGGCTGACAGAGTTGAGTCCCAGCCAATCAGAAGCAGCTGAGTGCCAGCCTAACCACAGGCTGCATCCCTCAGACCTTACCGACAGGGGGCAAACTTGAGCTTGCTGCCCATGCTCCCAGCATGCTTAGCGGCCCTCAGAGCCTCTTCTGCTTTGAGTACTGCCCATTCATGACTGGGTCTCTTCTTGATTTTTTTTGACTGTGAACGCTTTTCTTGTAACTGACCAAAAGCCAGCCAACCACAGCACACCCCATGGAATGATCTTCTGTGCCTGGAAATGTTTGTGCATAAACGTGAGCATGTGTGAGCCTCTGCTGGAAGGGCCTACGGTGAGAATTCAGACTGCCTGATCTCTGGGTACCCTTGAAGCTAAAGATAATATTATTCCATGGAATAATTCCTGGTTTCCATGGTAACACGCGTACTCCCAGAAGTTAAGTGCAGCCCCAAAATGAAGTTCTACTTAGCACCGGTTTTGTTGCTGTGACAACACTGTACTTCTCTGAAGGCAAGAGCATTGTCTCGTCACCTTAGGTATGCCAAGCGGGGTCCTCGATCTTCTCAAGGACACACAAGCATCCTTATCGGCCTCTCTCTTCCCATCTTCCTTAACCTCTTGCCACTGCAGCAAACACTTCCCCTAACTGTTTTCTCCTTTGTTTCCAAGGCTCCACACTCCCTCACCTCGTGTCCTGGCTATTCCTTTTTTCATCTCTTTTGCTGGTTCCCCCTCCTCTTGCCGGCCTCTACACGGGAATATAGTTTGGGAATACTTCCCTTGGGATCTGTACACTGTCCCTGGCTCTCAGCTGGCTCAGCTCTTGATCTTCCAGTGTGGCCCACGTGCAAACAATACCCGCGTTTGAGCCTTCAGCTCTGGCTTACTTGGCCTCGATGTTTTCATGTCCAATAGGCACCTGAGGGCAGCCACACTCAACCAGCTGAGCCACGTCTCCGGCCCGAGAGCAACCACACTCAACCTGAACTTGGAACTTGCATTCTCGGCAACTCACTTTTCCCAGTTCAGTGGATCGCTCAGGACAACTCGTGGGCGTGGCGACTAACACCTGCAACCTCCAACAGGCTGAGGCAGGAGGGTTGTACAAATTCAAGGCCTCCCTGGGATGTGTAGCGAGTTCGAGGCTAAGCTGGCCTCCAGAAACAAAATCGTGTCTCCTCCATCCCCAGCCCGTTTATAACTCATCAGTGAATCCTTTTGTTTCTCCAAGATGCATTTCACAATCAACGGTTTCTTTAGTGCAAAGGCCCTGACTCACCTGGCTCACCAGAAGTAGACCAGAAGCTCTTCCTGTTTCCATTCTTGTCCCTAGAGCTGTTCTCACAGCTTCTAACAGTAGCATCTGCCCTCCTCCCCAGGCCCTGCATCTCCGAGAGTAGCGACCTGTGGGATCCGTTCCTTTTGTCTCGCTTTTCCAGCTTCTTAATCTCGCATTCTCAATGTTTAAATGTGAGAAATAGAACTAAAATGATGAATTAACCGTTTTTCTTCCGGGACTATGTGTGCTTATTTTAAATATAAGCCCAGCATGTTTGCCCATGCCTTTAATCCCAGCAGTCAAAGAGGCAGAGGCAGGCAGATCTCTGTAAGCTGGAACCCAGTCTGGTCTACATAGTGAGTTCCAAGCCAGCCAAGGCTGTAAGGTCTTAAAACCGAAACTATATAAATGTATATGTAAAAAATAAAAATAAGTAAATAAATAAAATTATTTTAAAAACTGAAACTAGCTAACTAAATAGCAGTGTGCTCAAGTAAAATGCAAAGACACCGAGGTAGAACAGTGCCAACAATTGAGCCAGGACATGAATCATTCTGCGTATACAGTCAGATGTGTGTCTTATTCCCCTAGAATGCTATCCAAAAGAAAAGTCATGACCCAATTTGAGTTTCATAGAAAAATTCCCACGTGGACACCCCCAGCACGTTTTCAGAAACATCCACTATTTTTAGGTACTAAAGCAAATCTCGTAAGGAGGATTAGGATTAGGTGTTATCAGAATTGGCAAAGATAAAATAATCACTCTTAATCATAACTGCCTTGTGGAGGAAATGGCTTCCTTTTGCTGGATTTCAGGTTATTCTGAAATTGGCCTCTGAAAAGCCCCAGGTAACTCATTACAGTCGTGATGTGGGAAACCACAATTTGCCACAATTTCTCTACTTTTCTGGTGCCTTCACAGGAAGGGAGTGAGTGCTACCATGACAGACAGAAGCACAGGCGGGAAGGACAAAGTGATGAGATGGTGATGTGTGGCTGCCTCCACGGGCCTCGTCACACCAAACCTACTTCAAAGGGATGCTGGGGAGGAGACCGGTTTACATCAGGCCGGTCACAAGGGGAAATCCCTTAGGCTGTTGCTACGTCATCACTTGAATGCCCGGAGACCCAGTCACGAACAAGATGGCGGCTCACTGTCTCAGGGAATCCTCTGCACACCCAGCATCAGCTGAATGTTTCTTTATAACCCTTCGACCAATGACGCAACTATGAATCGGGTTCTCTCCCCCAGCTGATAAGGGATATGCTGCATTGCTTGATAGGGTCTCTCAAAGATTCCTAGATGCCAGACCTGGCGCCTCACGGCTGTAATGCTAGCAAAACCACTGCAAGTTTCAGGGTAGCCTGCTAGCTCTTGTCTCAAAAAAAAAAAATTTTTTTTTTCTTGAAAAAAAAAGTACCAGAATAAAATGAACATCATCCCAGCTCTGGAGAAGAAAGCTGTCTTAGTCAGGGTCTCTACTGCTGTGAAAAGCCATGACCAAAAAGCACCTTGGGGAGGAAAGGGTTTATTCAGCTTACACTTCCACATCGCTGTTCATCATCTAAGGAAGTCGCGCAGGAACTCAACGGGGCAGGAACCTGATGCAGAGGTCGTGGAGAGGCGCTGCTTACTGGCTTGCTCCCCATGGCTTGCTCAGCCTGCTTTCTTATAGAACCCAGGACCACCTGGCCCAGGGATGGCCCCGCCCACAATGGCCTGAGCTCTCCCGCATCGATCACTAATTAAGAAAATACCCTATAGCTGGATCTTATGGAGGCATTTTTTTTTTCAGTCAATCTTCCTTCTTTCCTTCCTTCCTTCCTTCCTTCTTTCCTTCCTTCCTTCCTTCCTTCCTTCCTTCCTTCCTTCTTTCCTTCCTTCCTTCCTTCCTTCCTTCCTTCCTTCCAGATAATTCTAGTTTGTGGGTTAAGTTGGCATAAGACTAGCCAGCACAGAAGGGTAGAGATTTTGACTAGCGGAAACTTGTAAGCCATCAATATTACCAGAAAATGCCTACAACTCTCTGCTCTTTAAACTCAAAATCCTTTGACCAATCTTCTGACAAAAATGTCCACACACTGGGCCGGCAAGATGGCACAGCCAGTAAAGCAAGCCCCATCCCCAAAACCTGCAAAAAGTTGGACAACCCCACAAACGTGTCTTCTGACCTCCACGTGAATGTCCATGCACACACAGTAATCCTAAATACTAATTATTTCTAAAAAGAAGGTTATTGTTCCTTGTTTTCCTTATCTGACAAGTGACACAAGGACATGATGCGCTGATGTGATGAATCTGTGTGGGCGCGCGCATGCGCATCTGTGTAAAAAAAAGAGAAAACCCAGTTTGCTAGCGTGCGATTCTCAGTGCTGGTTCCCCGTTCAGGTCCGGTGTTTGAACCTCCTTTCCTCGCAGCAGCTGGGCAATCCTGAATTAATGAAAGACAATACTAGTTAATGCGCTAGGAGATCACATCAGAACGCCAGATTGAGAAATCAGTAGAAACTGTGGTCCATTCTCACTTTCCTGTTTTCAGCATCACAGGCACCAAAGCCGTGCTCCCATTCAAACCAAAGGCGGTTTTTTACCTCCTCCTCATTTAGTCTGCAAACTTCTCTCTGAAGACCCTGTCTCACGTCTCCAGGCCCTATCGTGCTTATAACGCAAGGAGATGAACGCTGTGTTCTCTAATCTGATGGTCGTAATGAACTCCTCTGAACTCCTGAAAAAAACAAAAAACAAACAAACAAAAAAAAAAAACGTGAACCACGTCTCTACTCATTAGACCCACGTTTCTCAAAACATATCCCACGGGAGACACATGCTCCGCAAAATTGACGCGGCTGTTCTATTAAAAATGGAGCAAAGAAACAAAACAAAAAACGGAGCCCCGCTATCCCGCTCCTGGTATCGAAGATTCTAAGATGCCGACGGCTCCCTTTTCTCGATTCCGCTGCGATCTGAGTCGACATACACTGGACACGCTTGTATGCCCGTTTGTATTGTGATACTATTCAAAATAGCCAAGTTATGGAATCAGCCTAGATACCTATCAACGGGTGAATAAAGAAAATGGAGTGCAGACCCACCATGTACTTGTATTCAACCATAAAGAAAAACAAATGATATCATGTACAGGAAAATGGGTGGAACTGGATATCGTGTTAAGAACTGGTTACGTGTTAAGAATTGGATATCATGCCGGGCGTGGTGGTGGTGGTGCACGCCTTTAATCCCACCACCCAGGAAGCAGAGGCAGGCGGATCGCTGTGAGTTCGAGGCCAGCCTGGTCTACAAAGGGAGTCTAGATAGCCAAGGCTACACAGAGAAACCCTGTCTCAAAAAAAAAAAATCGGATATCATGTTAAACAAAATAAGATAGACTGAGAGGGACAGATGTCACTTTTTTGCATATACAGAATCAGGCTGGTTTTTTTTTTTTTTTGGTAAGACATAAAAGTATAAGGAAGGCATAAAGTATTAATTAGAAGAAGGAAAGACACCACTCCAGGGAGGGGGAAATAAAGGGCACAGCGGGAGTGTGATTATAGTACATACCTTCTTGAAAATGTCTCAATAAAACCCATTATTTTGTACAACCAATATATGTTAATAAAAAGGATAGAGCCGGGCATGGTGGTGCATGCCTTTAATCCCAGCACTTGGGAGGCAGAGGCAGGTGAATCACTGAGTTTGAGGCCAGCCTGGTCTACAAAGCGAGCCCAGTTCAGCCAAGATAACATAGAGAAACCCTGTCTTGAAAAACCAAAAATAAATAAATAAATAGGATAATTGGGAGAGAAAAGGGTTCTTTTTTTAAAGATTTATTTATTTATTTATTTATTTATTATGTATACCATGCTCTGGCTGCACATACACCTGCAGGCCAGCAAAGGACATCAGATCATACTACAGATGGTTGTGAGCCACCATGCGGTTACTGGGAATTGAACTCAGAACCTCTGGAGGAGCAGTCAGTACCCTTATTCTCTGAGCCATCTCTCCAGCCCAGAATAAGGATCCTTTAATCAAATAATTTTTGGAACTATAAACGGCACAAAGTTAATTATGTATTTCATTGCAATAGAATTTCTTTTGGGGTGTATAGAGGGTATTCAAGACACATTCTCACTCTGTAGGCCAGGCTGGACTTGAATTCAGAGATCTGCCTGCCTCTAACTCCTGAGTGTTGGTATTAAAGGCATGCGCCACCACCTGGCTGCCAGTAGAATTTCTTAAGAAAACATTCTTGTGTATTGTAAAACTCCAGGAAAGGGTTAAAGTTTGCAACATTTTCCAAAATTGATAAAAATATATCACACTTTGAAAAACAACATCCTTCAAAATCACATTTAGGAAGTAATATTTCAGGAGTTTAAAGAGCACTCTCTGTTTAAAAGAGTGGTGTCTTTTTGCTTAGATTCACGGCCTTTTTTTTTTTTAACCTCTACACAGACAGAAGCAGCAACTATTTAACGGAGTTGTTGTGTGACTGAAATAAAATCAAATATAGTCATACATTGAATCACACAGTGAAACACTGCGGACAAAATTTCAGCCAACAGGGGGCTGGAGAGAGGGCTCAGAGGTTAAGAGCACTGTTTGCTCATCCAGAGGTGCTGAGTTCAATTCCCAGCTACCACATGGTGGCTCACAACCATCTGTAATGGCGTGCGGGCAGAATACTGTGTACACAATAGAGAAATAAATAAATCTTTAAAAAAAAAAAAGTTTCAGCCAACAATGGGCCACAAAACGCTGGGCTGTCTAAGCACTCGATAAGACTGAGGCAGGAGGATTGTGAAATCACGGCAAGTCTGTGGCTATACAGCCAGACTCTGACTCAAAAAGAAAAAAGAAAAGCTATACATAGGAGGATGCGCCCGTCGGGTTCTAATGAACTGAAAAAGTCCTTATTCAGACACCCACAGGCCCCGCCCCTCATCGGAGAAACTTCTCTTGGCAACAGAAAACCACAGCCAATCAAGACGCAGAAAGCAAGGGACTGTGGCGTCTGGCTCCAGCTGGCCCCTAAGCCTCGGGGATCATCGCGGAAGAGATGAGAAGATTGTAAGAGGCAGAGGAACAGGCGTTTTCCGCGAGACTGTGTCTCTTAGAAACGTCCGAGGGGCTGCGTGCAGAAAGTCTCACAACACGGTGGCCTAACAAGGATGAAGAAGATGCTGTGTGCAAGGGGGAACTCACAGCCCAAAGACCCTGGCAACTACGCAATACTGAGAGCCAAAAGAAATTACTTTCCCCAAGCAAAAACCAAACAACTAGTTATCCGATGCCACGTGCTGAGCCTTGAGGTCACATTCGTACAGCACACAGGAACTGAGCAGGCTGTACTGTGTACTTAGAAACACACATACATGTATATATATAAAACAACAATTTTTAAAAGGCCACGAATTGTTTTTAATTTTTTATGTACACAGTGTTGTGCCTGCATGTACATCGGTAGCCAGAAGGGCACCAGAACGCAATTTAAATGGTTGTGACCCACCGTGTGGTGGATGGGAATTGAACCCTGGACCTCTGGAAGAGCAACCTCTGAGCGATCTCTCCAGTCCCAAAGGCCGCGAATGTGAAAGAAACAAGAGAGTGGATGCATTGGAGGGGTTGGAGTGAGGAAAGGGAACGACAGAAACAGTGTGATTTTATTGTAATTTCAAAAACCGTTATAAATTTTAAAATACTATATCTGGTGTACCTTTTCTGTATTTACAATTATTTTCATACACAAACACCACTGTGTTACAGTGGACTAGAAAATTAAATTATGAGTCAGAGATGGTGGCACAGCCTTTAATCCCAGATCTAGGGAGGCAAGTGGATCTCTGTGAGTTCGAGGCCAGACTGGTCTACAAAGCGAGTCCAGGACAGCCAAGGCTACATAGAGAAACTCTATCTCGGAAAAATCAAAAAATAAAAAGCAAGAAAATTCAATGATGCACTATGCTGTACAAGTCCGTGGTTGAAGAGCCATGGGCCTCAGCGTCATGTAGCTGCAGAGGCACACTCTACACTGTTTGCACAAAGACAAAAAAAAAAAAATCCACAAATGCATTTCTAAGAACCCGCCCTCATAATTCCAAGGCTCTCCATGGCTTGCACTAGGAAAACCAACAAGAATGCCCCGCTCTGTCCCTGAAAAGCGGCACAGGGGGAGGGCGGGGCGTCGGGAGTGGGGGGGGTGGTGGTAAATCGTCTCTCAGATTCCTTTGCATGGCTTTGCACCCGGGAACAAACTGTCACGTTTGACTCTCACTGTGGTTCGGCGCCAAGTCAGTCCAGCTGCGGCAATCCCGCCCAAGCTGGGACTTTCCCTTCCTTACCTTGATAAACCCCCACCCAACTCCGCCTCCCTCGCACAGAGGTCCCCGAAAAAACGCCAGGATCTAAATTCATAAAGCGGAAGCACAGGGTTTCCAGGTGCCGAAAACGAGCTGAAGGACTTCCTAAGCCAAGGAGCTTAGACAAAAGCAATATATCATTTAGGGAAATGCAATCGCTGGAGAATATACTAGACCTGCATTTAGTTTCTAATCTGTTTTTGCACCGCTGCATGCCAAAGTTGATTCCAATAAATATTTAAATAAAATCTGAGCTGCTCAGAGTATTGCAAAAATGACCCGGTCGGGTGTGACTGGAAGCTCATCCGTAGTGCACGTGCGCCCTCTGCTGTTGGGTAGGGCTCCCTACAGCTCGCTCTCCGTGCTGCTCTTTTCCTCTTAAATAGAGCGGGAGGGTTGGGAATCTTCTTGTTTTGGTTTGGTTTGCACATAACAAAAGTGGTGGCGCACGCCTTTAATCCCAGCATTCGGGAGGCAAAGGCAGGTGCATCTCTGTGAGTTCAAGGCCACCCTGGTCTACAACGTGAGTTCAGGACAGCCAGGGCTACACAGAGAAACCCTATTTCCAAAAACAAAAACAAAGAGCCAAAGAGCAATCAGCATGTATAAACATTTGTGTTTCAGCCTCATCTCAGAGAGACCTCTTGCTGGCCTGAGACAATGGAGTACAGACTATTCTTTAATTGATCAAATGTCCTGGCTGTATATAGGGGCACATGCCTATAATCCTAGCAACTTGGGAAGTGGAGGCAGGAAGTGTCTGTGATGTTTCTGAGACTCAGGGTGTGACTGTGGTCCTGTATGACTATGATCCTGCCTCCTTAAAAGTAAATAAAATGCACCATAATAGGTATTTTGTGTGGGTATCCTGATAGCACATTTACAGATTAAAATTCTATTTGTTATATATACTTTTTAGTCTTCATTTTACATGGCTTATTTCTCAAGGCTGCCAGAATTAACATTTATAAACACACCCCATGTGTTTTCATAGGAACTAGTTACAATAAACACAACTTATTGTTAAAAATATAAAGTCGGGGCTAGAGAGATGATGGCTCAGCAGCTTACAGCACTTGCTGGTCTTGGAGCGGACCCAGGCTCATTTCCCAGCACTCACCTGGCAGCTCACAACCGTCTGAAGGTGGCCTCTGTGGGCAATGGATGCATTTGGTATGATGTGCATACCTACCCACAGGTAAATGCTGATACACCAGTCTTAGCTAGGGTCTCTATCACTGCAATGAAACACCCTGACCGAAAGGCAAGGTGGGGAGGAAAGGGTTTATCTGGCTTACATTTTCCACACTGCTGTTCATCATTGAAGGAAGTCAGGACAGGAAGTCCACCAGGGCAGCAACCTGGAGGCAGGCGCTGATGCAGAGGCCATGGAGGGTGCTGCTTACTGGCTTGTTCCCAACATGGCTTGCTCAGCCTGCTTTCTTACAGAACCCAGGACCACCAGCCCAGGGATGGTCCCACCCACAATGGGCTGAGCCCTCCCCCTCAATCACTAATTGAGAAAATGTCTCACAGATGGATCCTTTGGAAGTGTTTTCTTATGGAGGCTTCCTCCTTTCTAGCCTGTGTCAAGTTGACATAAGACTAGCCAGCACATACATAACAAAATAATTAAGTTTTTTTTTTAATGCAAAGTTATTGGGACTGGTGGTACATACCTTTAACTCCAGCACTCAGGAGGCAGAGGCAGGAGGATCTCTCTGAATTGAGGACAAGCTTGGTCTACATAAGGAGTTCCAGGACAGCCAGGTCTTAAAAGATAGTAAGTTAATCCAGGTTCAGTGGTTCGTGTCCAACAACTTGGGACTATGAGACAGGAGGATTCCAAGCTTGAGAGAAAGCTGCACTACAGAGTTAAGTTGAAGGCCAGCCTGCAATAGAGTAAAACCTCACCATCTGATAAAACATTAAATTATTGTGGCACATGCCTGTAATCCCAGCACTCAGGGAGGCAGAGGCAGGTGGATCGTTGTGAGTTTGAGGACAGCCTGGTCTACAAAGTAAGTCCAGGATGGCCAAGACTACAGAGGAACCCTGTCTCAAAAAAAAAAACAAAAACAAAAAAACAAAAAAACAAAAAAAAACCTAAATTATTGAATAAAAAAGGTACTCTTTGTCTAAATTTCAAATCTTACTTTTTTTCCCTATTTTTGTCTGAAAAGCTGACCTCACGTGCATTCTGAATTTCACAATTAAAATTATTCTCTTATGGTAATCAGAGCACTTAGCTCATCTTAATAGAGACTAAAAACAAAGCATCTCTCCCTTTGTTTTCTATTATTCCCTCAGGTTTCATGAGACATTCAGTGGGCTTTAACATCTATAACAGGGTCAGCCAGACAGCAGACTAAACACATCCGTTTTGTTTTGTTTAATATTTATTTATTTATTATGTATACAGTGCTCTGTTTGCATGTACACCTGCAGGACAGAAGAAGCCATCAGATTACATTACAGATGGTTGTGAGCCATCATGTGGGTGCTGGGAATTGAACTCAGGACCTCTGGAAGAGCAGTCAGTGCTCTTAACCTCTGAGCCATCTCTCCATTCACTTAATGAATGGGTGGGTGGGGTGTGAAGAATCCTGAGGGCTCTAGTCTCTCTATCCAAGGATAAAGCTTACATGAAATTGAAAGAGTGGCACATTTGGAAGGAGGAGCACCCTCAAGCCGCCGCACCCTTCAAGCCTGAACCCCTGAATCACATGGGGGAGCCTTGAAACTGCATGATGCCCAGCCCCATCCCTGAGGCCAGAGCTTGGAAGTGAGTGTGACGGGTGATATACGTAGCCAGGAGGGGAACCACTCTCCTGGGGCTGTAAAGGTCCTTCAAGGGGTGTTTTCAAATCCCATGTCTTGGTCTATCGTAAGTATTTCTAAGCAGCTTCTGGTTGGTACTGATGCGGCTGGGCCAGGAGCTGCACGTGCAGGTCACAACCACATTACTGCCATAACGTAGTAACTGCTGTAGGAATGGAGGGCCAAAACAGGAAGAAGAAAACCCTGACAGTTGTGCATTGTTCACTGTGTTATCTTTGGTTGCCTTGACATCTCTGTCACTCAGATTCCACTAGCCAAAAAGAGTTAGTGCCCCACCCCCCGCCGCCGCCGCCCCGCGCTTGCTCCTTCAGAAACCACGTCAGAATGTGCATGAGATAACTACATCCAGCATCTCAAAGGTAACGGCCGTCTAAGCCACACAAGCTCTGCTTGTATCAGAAGTCGGTTCGCAGATCCTCTCCCCCGGCAACGCCGCAGACCGAGCAACCGCGTGAGACTGATCAAACCAACCCTGGAAAGTGTAACTGGGAAAATCTCCTCGTGCGGTTTTTGTAAATGAATTAAGACAGGTCTGGTGAACCTTTGCTGAGAGTCTCTTGGGGAGAAATGACTCAGTCCCCAGTGCACGGTCATAAAGGAAAACTCCAGCTGCAAATCCCAAGGTGACCCATTAATCCACTCGGTTGGAGAATAATGACTCCTTAAGCACCGCGGATAATTCCGCCGGTTTTAAAACCAATTTGGTTAATACGATTAAATGAACTATTTGATCTTTCGGGTTCAAAACCCATCAATTTGACTCATACCTTAACATTTTAATTACGTCCGCGAGCGTCGTGAACCTCCCAACGCCTTCAAACGGCATCTCAAAAGTGGTATGTGTCGCATCACACTCAAAACCCCCAGAATCAGTCATAAGAATTGGTACTGCAATGGTATTGCTGTAAGCACTTGTTTTGTTTCGCAGAGAAGGCAAAGGGGAAACCATACCCCAAGCCTCGCCTCAGCCTGCAGAGCCCCAAGGCTTCCTCTGAGCATATGGGCAGAGTGAGTGTCAAAGACATAGCTATTTTCAGTTGTCACCTGACCGAGTCAGCCAGTGATAACTAATGCTGTTGACCATTCCCTCTCTTTTTGGACCTCCGTTAGAGAATGCCACTCGTTTGGGGGCCTCCATAGCTGTATTCTTTCCAACGTCATCTCAGACACAGCCTTAGATGCTGTTGCTCACCAGTGTCTAACCTTGGGCCCTCTTCCTCTCCCGCTCTGGTCATCCATTGTCCCTTAGTTCCTACATTCTGCTATTAGCCATGAAGTGATACAGCTCCACTGGTAATTCCAAGACTGGCCTCTACATGCCCAGTAGGGTGACTACTACCACATGTGACTAATAAACATATATTAAAATTAAATAAACTTCCGGGGCTGGAGAGATGGATCAGCGGTTAAGAGCACTGGCTGCTCTTCCAGAGGTCCTGTGTTCAATTCCCAGCAACCACATGGTGGCTCACAAGCATCTGTATAATAAGATCTGGTGCCCTCTTCTGGCCTGAAGGCGTACATGCAGGCAGAACACTGTATACATAATAAATAAATAAATCTTTAGAAAATAGCTTTTTTTTAAAACTAAATTGAATTTCATTCTTGCCAAACGGGCCACATCCCAGCCGCCAGTGCCGCGGTTTGGGTGTGGCTTAGGTGTTCCACATCTGTCTGTTGAGACTGAGGGCCTGGGCTACAGGGCGAAATCTTTGAAAAGTGGGGCTTACAGGAAGACGCTTACATCGCTGAAGAGCCTAGGGTGTGTGTGTGTGTGTGTGTGTGTGTGTGTGTGTGTGTGTGTGTCTGTGTGTGTGTGTGTGTGTGCGTGCGTGTGTGCGCGCAACCCCCAGCAGCTCTGCAGAGGCTCCTACTACAGGAGCGAGCCCGGCGTTAGCAGCCAACGTGTCAAATCCTAGACCCAGCTTGGGGAGATCTCTGGACACGCCATGAGTGTCCTGATTGAAGTGGAAAGACTTACCCACCCACATCAGGCAGCTCCGTCCCCTGGCTGGGATCCTGCACTGCGTGACTAGAGAAAGTGAGCAGGTGGCCGGCATCCTCCGTTCCTGAGTGTGGATGTGATATGACCAGCTGCATCAGCTCTTGCCGACCTAACCCTCCCACCATATCGGACTGTGCCTTGAACCCTGAGCTGAAATAAACCCTTTCCCGTATTGATTGATGATGTGTGCTTCTACCACCTCATTATACGTGTTCGGGTACGCTTATACGAATTACTAGGGATGATCCAGTATCTATAAACATAAGTATGAACAACCGAGTTGTGACCTATTTCTATTGCAGAGCTCTCTCCGCAAGGAAAAGGGAGTCTCTGGTACATGATATGAGGTGAAGGGCCACACACATTTTGAGTAAAAGAAACCTGATACTAAAAGTGTGCACACTGCTGGGCAGGTGGCACACAAGTTTAAGACTAGCACTCCACTCGGGAGGCAGAGGCAGCTGATTTTTTTTTCCCAGTTCCGGGACAACCTGGGCTGCCTCTGACCCTGTGGGGGTGGGGGTAAGGGGGACAAGAGAGAGAGAGAGAGAGAGAGAGAGAGAGAGAGAGAGAGAGAGAGAGAGAGAGAGAGAGAGTGAGCATATTGAGGATTCCATGCATATAAAATTCTAGGATGGGCAAATTTAATCTAAGTTGAAATAAATGAGAACAAAGGAATCCTGCAGGGTGAAGAAAAGGAAATAAGCTGAGAAACAAAAGCTTCTGGGATAGTGAAAATGTCTGCATCTTTGTAGTGTCGGAGGTCACTCACTGTCAACTCAGACTGTGTCTGGCCCACTAGTGGGAGGGCTGCCTTAGAGACAGCAGAGAGGGGAGGCTGAGCACAGACAGATGGTTGCCAAGCCTGAGTGACAAGTGGGAAGTTCCTCTTTATGCTAGTTTTCTAAACGTCTGAAGTTTTCCATAATAAAGTTTTTTTTTTTTAAACTGGTGCAGCCACAGTCTTTGCTGAAACTTCCAACATTAAGCAATGAGGAACCCTTTCTTTTGGTCATGTCTGCCCTCTGGAGAGAGGCAGACAATAGAGCATCACACTGTGGTTTCAGAGCGCAACTTATCAGAGCAGGCTGTTTCTACCACCTCAGGGGGTAGAAATCTCCAGGCGAGATATGACCAAACCCAGTGACTTCTTCACTGAACTCACACTAGAGAGCAATACCTTCCTGTATAATTAATAAATGTTCATTTGTGTTGGCAATATTAGCCTTGAATTTTACCTTTTCCTCAATTTATCATATTTTAACAGCAAGAGCCATGTGTTCTAATGATAATCTCCATCTTAATAGGGTTTTAAGATTTATTTTTACGTTCCATGGATGGCGTTCTACTTGCATGTATGTCTGTGTAACTGAGTGCAGGGCCCTTGTAAGCTGGCAGAGGCGCTCTTTCCTGCTCAGCATCTCTCCAGCCCCCAATCTGCATTGATAGCTCATAGTTTTCTTTCTCTTCCCTGGTGGTTTCCACTTCTGGCTTTTAAACACAAGCTTTAGAAGCCTCAAAGCAAAATCCGGCTCTACCTGAGATTCTGCTGCACTGTTTTGAAAGCACATCACTATGTGGCCCTGGCCGACCTTGACCTTGCTATGTAGACCAGCCTGGTCTGGATCTTGCTATGTAGACCAGGCTGGCCTAGATCTTGCTATGTAGAACAGGATGGTCTCGAATTTTCAGTGATATCTGCCTCTGCCTCCCAACAGTGTGGATTACAAATAGGTGCGCCTCTGCCACCGTGGCCACCTCCCAACAGCGTGGATTACAGACAGGTGTGCACCACCATGGCTGCTGTCAGCTGAGATCTTATAAGGACAAACTTGGTCATTTAGCCGGCACAAAGGCTCAGTTAAAAATGAAGGCTAGCAAGATGGCTGAGCCAGTAAAGGTGCTTGTCACCAAGACTGATGGCCTGAGCATGAACCCAAGAGCTACACAGTGGAAGGAGAGAACTACAAACTGTCCCCTGACCTCCACACACGTGCCGTGGTGCACACACACACACACACACACACACACACACACACACACACACACACACTGTACACATATACACACTGTACACATACATACTGTACATGCACACACGTGCCATGGTGTACACACACACACATGCACACACATGAGAATAAATAAAATGTTTTTTAAACATAAACTACGTATTTTAAAACTAGCATTCTTTAAAAGCACACCTCATAAACGCATGAGGCTTCTGGCCCACTGCAAGGGAAGGAAGGAGAACAGAATGGAAATCCTGGGAAAGCTCTCCTACCGTAACGCTTCCAAGGAAAGGTGTTCTGCGCTCCATGCACGCGTCGGCCTGGGTCAGACAGACAGACCTGGGTCAGACAGACAGACCTGGGTCAGACAGACAGACAGGCCTGGGTCAGACAGACAGACCTGGGTCAGACAGACAGACAGGCCTGGGTCAGACAGACAGACAGGCCTGGGTCAGACAGACAGACAGGCCTGGGTCAGACAGACAGACAGGCCTGGGTCAGACAGACAGACAGGCCTGGGTCAGACAGACAGACAGGCCTGGGTCAGACAGACAGACAGGCCTGGGTCAGACAGACAGGCCTGCGTCAGACAGATAGGCCTGGGGCAGACAGATAGGCCTGGGGCAGACAGATAGGCCTGGGGCAGACAGACAGGCTTGGGTCAGCCAGACAGACAGGCCTGGGTCAGACAGACAGACAGGCCTGGGTCAGACAGACAGGCCTGCGTCAGACAGACAGGCCTAGGTCAGACAGATAGGCCTGGGGCAGACAGATAGGCCTGGGTCAGACAGATAGGCCTGGGGCAGACAGACAGGCTTGGGTCAGCCAGACAGGCCTGGGGAACCAAGTAAGATGCTAACACAGGCCCTGTTGGGAGGAGACCCTAAAAAGCCTCATGATGGTCCAGGTGAAGGTGCTCAAAGCTTACAGATGGACCACAGTTCACCCTCCCACCCTCCCTCCCACCACCACAACAGGAGAAGAGGTGCTGCACTCATTAGGAAAACGTAAGTCAAGGGCTTGGTGCTATGGATCCAAGAGGGAGCCCCAAGTTCTGAGTCCCTATCATGTTGGGGAACTTGAAACGCATAGCGCCCTTGCTAAGAGGTGAGAGCAAACCAGGCGGGCAGAGAAAGGACACTAGCACAAAAAAGATACCAAGATGGCTGGCCCAGGAAAGGTGCTTGGCACCGAGACAGACGGCCTCAGCTTGACTCCCACGCTCTGCATGGTAGGAGACAACTGAACTCAGAAACAGACAGAATTTAGAGAAGAGCACTAACGCAACAAAGGGCTAATGTTCCAAGGGAAAAGACACCCAGTTCCCAAGGAGAGGAGATGCTAAGAGAACTGAGCGGCAGATCAAAATGGCAGTGGGGGGTGGGAACCTGGAGAGACAGCTCAGCTGTTAAGAGCCCTTGAAAACCCAGGCGCAGTAGCCATACCCTCAACAGGAGGCCGACAACCTGTTAATCCAGCTCCAAGAGATCTGACGCCCCCTTCTGGCCTCTGTGAGCAACAGGCACACACATGGTGCACACACACACACACACACACAGCCAAACATTCATGCACATAAAAGTAAGCCAATCTTTTTTAATGAAATTGGAAGGCTGGTAGTACAGCACAGTGCTAAGCCACAACAGAGCACTAAGGCGGGCTCCATACTGCACCCTTTTCCAGATTTGTACACACACACATTCTATCACCTAAAACACCAATCAAATGCGACTCCTTTTTTCAAACCTGTTTGTCAACATAATCAAGGAATTTTCATGTCAAGCATGACCATATGGTCACAATGTTCACCTAGATTTGAATATATGATAGATTGACTTTTACCATTTCAGTTTCTTTTTTTCAAGTTTTTACTCATCTCCTACCTGTGTGGGGTCTTGTGTTTTGTTGTTGTTGTTGTTGTTGTTGTTGATGTTTGTTTGTTTCTTTCTTTCTTTCTTAACTGTTTATACAATGAGGGAAGATCGGGAACACTAGATACCCATGTATAGAAGGAAACTTGGTGTGTCTGTCTCTCACCCTATATAAAAATTAACTCAAGGCTTTCCAGATGGCTTTGTGGGTAAAGGCACCTGTCACCAAGATGGAGTTTGATCCTGGGCATCTACACCATAGAAGAAAAGCAACTCCCACAAGTTGCTGTCTGACCCCCACTCATGCACCATGGCACACACATGTAAATTTACAATAATTAATTAATTTAATTAAAAAACAATCAACTGAAAATGGATCAAAGACCTTAATACAAACCCTGAAACTGCTGCCAAAGGAAACAGTTCAAAATACAGGTGTTGCTCTTACAAAGGACCTTGGTTCGGTTCCCAGCACTCACACGGCAGGTGACAACCATCTCTAACTCCAGTTCCAGAAAATATGACCTCAAAAAAAAAATGGCATACATGTGATGCAGATACATACACACAGACAAAACACTCATGCATATACATAAGATCTAAAAAAATTAGTGGCCTGGAGATATGCTGAGGTCTTAAAATTATGAGCAGACCTTGCAGAGGACCCGAGTTCAGTTCCCAGCACTTGTAACGCCAGCTCCATGGCACCTAACACCCTCCTCTGGCCGCCACAGCACCTGCACTCACACGCACACAGACACGCACACATACATACATAACTTAAAGTACAGTCCATCTTTAAAATACAAGTAAATGCTAGAGAGAGTGCAAGATGGGGGAATCCCATAGACAGTGGTGGACGTATAAACTAGTGCAGCCACTGTGGAAACCAATATGGAGGCTCCCCAAAAACTGAAAGAAGAAATGCCATATAAGTAGACCACCGCTCGTGGGCATGCGCACACCCGACAGCTCTAAGCCACCACCCCGCATGCGTGTTTACTGCAGCCTCACTCACAGCAGCCTTTTAGGAAACAGTCTCAGTGTCATCACAGGAAAGGGGCATAAAGAAACTGTGGTGTGGGGTGCAGTATAGGCCATTTAGAAAGAGCCAATCGGGGTGAAATTCTGTGGTTTGCTGGGAAAAGGAGAGATGCTGCAGATAATCATACTGAGCAAAATACGTCAAATTCGTGGCAAATGTGTTCTCTTAAACATGGAACCTAAAGACTGTGTGTGTGTATGAGAGAGAGAGTGAGAGAGAAAGAGAGAGAGAGAGAGAGAGAGAGAGAGAGAGAGAGAGAAGGGGAAGAAATGGAGGGCAGCAAAGTTGTGGAGGTGAACATGGACAAAGCACGTAGCATAACTGAAGGAAGATGTCACTATGAAGCCCGTTACTTTGTACACACAAATACGCACTAATAAAAGATTTGGCTGTACAGTTTCCTTTTTAGTTGGAAAGGCTGCAGCGCATGCGCCTCCACTCACCACAGCTACCATCTCAGTCTGCACTCCACCTAAGTGTTGTCTGCCAGTGGAAGTGCAGCCAGTCAGGAGGTACAGATGAGAGGAGGTCGTCTCATGTAGCCCAGGCTAGCCTTGAATCACTGTACGGCTACTGCCGGCCTTGTATTCCTGATCCGCCTGCCTCTTCCTCCCACGTGCTAGGATTATATGCACACCACCCCTAGTTAGAATGTTTTCTGACTCTGAAATTCAGGTATGTGGACTGACAAAACATTTGAAAATTATTACATGAAAAGTTTTATAAATACATAAAATTTAACTGAATTTCATTACAGATTGAATATAGTACTTTAACTTTTAAAGTTAAAAAAAAAAGCACTTAAACTTTTAAAGGAGAGATGGCTCAGCAGTTAAGAGCACCGGCTGTTCTTCCAAACCCCACACAGTGGCTCGTAACCTTCTATAACTCTGATTCTAGGAGATCCAAGGGCTTCCGGCCTCCTCAGGCACCAGGCACACACGTGATACACAGACACACATACAGGCAGAACATGCATACATACAAAACAAAAACAAAGGACGTCTAATAGAAAGAAAGCTATCTGATTGTTGGACTATTCCCAGGAAATTAAGTCATAAAGTCCTCCAGGACATACACACAGAGACAAAACAGCATTGACCTTGAATGGATTAGTCCCAACATTGACCTTGAATGGATTAGTCCCAACATTGAACTTGAGTGGATTAGTCCCAACATTGACCTTGAGTGGATTAGTCCCAACATTGACCTTGAATGGATTAGTCCCAACATTGACCTTGAACAGATTAGTCCCAACATTGACCTTGAATGGATTAGTGCCAACATTGACCTTGAGTGGATTAGTGCCAACATTGACCTTGAGTGGATTAGTGCCAACATTGACCTTGAGTGGATTAGTGCCAACATTGACCTTGAGTGGATTAGTGCCAACATTGACCTTGAGTGGATTGGTGCCAACATTGACCTTGAATGGATTAGTCCCAACATTGACCTTGAATGGATTAGTCCCAACATTAACCTTGAGTGGATTAGTCCCAACATTGACCTTGAATGGATTAGTCCCAACATTGACCTTGAATGGATTAGTCCCAACATTGCCCTTGGATGGATTAGTGCCAACATTGACCTTGAGTGGATTAGTCCCAACATTGACCTTGAATGGATTAGTGCCAACATTGACCTTGAATGGATTAGTCCCAATATTGACCTTGAATAGATTAGTGCCAACATTGACCTTGAATGGATTAGTGCCAACATTGACCTTGAATGGATTAGTCCCAACATTGACCTTGAGCGGATTGGTGCCAACATTGACCTTGAGTGGATTAGTCCCAACATTGACCTTGAATGGATTAGTCCCAACATTGACCTTGAATGGATTAGTCCCAACTCTCATTAGATCATGCATTAGATCATGGCAACGCGCGACCATCTCGGCACCCGCCGTCACAGGCGCACACTTCACAGATTTCATAGTAGAGCTTTAAAGAATCTCATGTAATAAGAACAAATTACAAAAGTAAAGCATTAATAAAATACAAAAACGTCACTTATTTACTTTACTTACTAAATGATTATCTATAAAGACCCCGTTTTTGCCCTGCAGTTTAAGGAGCTCCTTTTTGCCTTGTTTATTTTTCTGTAACCGAGCACTACAAAGAGTGCCATCTGCAGTTTATCTGTGGAGCCTAATCAGTTGGCCATTTGCATTTTATACATTCTGTGCCTAAGAACCGAGTTTTCCTCCTGGTCCTGGTGCCCCCCAGCCATTCAGCGGCCACATCATCATATGTTTGCGTAATAGCGATCACGGTTCTGAAAGTCCCTGTGAGCGTATCTGGCGTACGTCTTATTGTGCGGGATCCGGCCAAAAGGCTCCTGGTCATTGAAACACGGCTCGAAGACTTCGTCCACGGCTTTCTGGGCCTCTTCCCTGCTGATGGTCCGGACAGCCAAGATGGAGAGAACAGCTCTGTCCCGCACACAAGTCTAAGGAAAGGAAAGCACATGGTTAACGTCTTGTGAAAATGTAACGCGTGGTATCATCACATATTACCTAAGCCAAATTAAGATCAATTTCCCCAGGACTGGATAAAGGGCTCATCAGTTAAGAGCACTGGTTGCTCCACCAGAGCACCCGGTGCTCAATTTCCAGCACCCACACGGCAGCTGACAACTGTCTCTAACTCCAATCCCAGGGAATCCAACACCCTCACACAGAAAGACACACAGGTAAAACACCAATGAACATAAAAATAAAGTAAAATGAAAACAAATCTTAACGTTTCGCTTCTCCTCCTGTTCTTTCGTTAATTTCTGCTATCCTAAAAATTAAGATAAAATTAACAAATACAATTCTCAAACCATGAAACATGTTAGTTCAGTATAAAACTATTTAGACATAAGTAACACCTCCATTTTCTTACATTTACAAGACTATAGCCTAATGCCACCCTCTGAAGCACTGGGCAGTGTCTGCCAAAGAGTAATTCCCAACTCGCAAAATCACAAGAAAAAAGTCCGTAGGCAAGCTCCTGATTGATCTTGCTTAATTAAATTTAAAACACATTTCAAGGGTCTATAGAGATGTCTCAGTAATTAAGAAAGCTGCCTGCTGTTCCAGAGGACAGTTTAATTCCCAGCAGCCATGGTGGGCAGCTCACAAGGCCCTGTCACTCCAGCTCCAGGGACCTGATGCCCCATCCTGGCCTCCAAAGGCACCTACACCCACGTGCACACCCACACACAGACACAGATACACATAACTAAAAATGAAGCATATGGACCACACAGTGGTGGTGGCGCACACCTTTAACACCAGCACTAGGGAGGCAGAGGCCAGCGGATCTCTGAGTTCAAGGCCAGCCTGGTCTGCTACACAAAGAAACCCTGTCTCAAAATAAACAAACAAACAAAGAAAAAGATGTGGTGACATACACCTTTAATCCCAGTACTGGGAGGCAGATACAGGTAAATCACTGTGAATTCAAAGCCAGCCTGGTCTATAAAATGAGGCCAGGATAGTCAAGGCTACACAGAGAAACTCTGTCTCGGAAAAAAAAAAAAGAAAAGAAAAAACCAACAACAACAAAAGGATATCGTTTCTTAAAAAATAAAATATACTTTACTTCCACACCTCGCTTTCAAAATTTAGCTGACTGATGATAGATTAATTTTTATTGTTTATTCTGAGCCAACAGGAAAACAACCATTCACACAGACACACAAACTTGAAAGTGCCTCCTTTTTTAAACAGAGAGAAAAATTAAACATAATCCTTCACTGACCTCAGTTTTGTTTTGAAAATAACTTGCCTAAGATCTTGAATCTTGAAATTTTTTTAAAAGATTTATTTAATTATTATGTATACAGTATTCTGCCTGCATGTACATCTGCAGTCCAGAAGATGGCACCAGATCTCATTATAGATGGTTGTGAGCCATCATGTGGTTGCTGGGAATTGAACTCAGGACCTTTGGAAGAGTAGGCAGCGCTCTTAATCTCTGAGCCATCTCTCCAGCCCAAATCTGTCCATTTTAAAACTTACTTGCTTTAAGAAATGTAAGGCCTTGGGCTGGAGAGATGACTCAGTGGTTTAAAGCACCGCCTGCTCCTCCAGAGGTCCTGAGTTCAATTTCCTAGTAACCACATGGTGGCTCACAACCATCTATAATGTGATCTGATGCCCTCTTCTGCAGGTAAAGTGCTTATATACAATAAATAATAAATAAATAAATATTTTTAAAAAAAAGAAATGTAAGGCCCTGCCATTCCAATACCTAGCAAGCTTTTAAAGTGTTTATTTCTCTCTTCTCCAAACTAAAATTCAAAAGAATGGTATATAACTGGTCCATAAAAGATAATCAGATGGGTTTGGTAGTACATGCCTTTAACCCCAGCACTCAGGAGGCAGAGGCAAGCAGATCTCTGTAAACTTGAGCCCAGCCTGGTCTACAGAGTAAGTCCAGGACAGCCAGGGCTATATAGAGAAACCCTGTCTCAAAAAACCAAAGAGAGAGAAGGGGGGGAGAGAGAGAGAGAGAGAATTATACTGTCTATCTAAGCTTACCAACAGAACATATAAATCTAGCAACTGCCCAGGGCTAGTAAAGGCATCAATCTTGGAGAAGAACCTACAGGAACTGTAATATACACATATAATTTAGTGAAATTTCCCCATCTTGGCTGACAATGCTTTCTAAGAGAAACAAAGACCACATAGCCCAAACCCAGCACCAAGCCTGGGAAGCCTTGAGCTGTGGGTCCCTCTGCTGTTGCCCTTGGCTGCCCATCTCCAGCCCCCGGCAGAAGGTAAGTCCTGCTGCTGAAGACACCAGGACCCAGGGGACCTGAGCCGGGACTGACCTGAACACCGCTGCCCTGACCACTTGCTTTCATGATACCAGGAGGTGCAGATCCAGGCTCCGAGGAAGGCAAGCAATCAACAGTCCTACCCAGCTAGAACGTCTACAAGCTAAAACATGGCCAGCATGGCACCATAGATCATTACAGGACTCGCCCCTCAAGTCTCCTTAAAACAGGCAGAGGTAACTACAGATAACCACAACCAATAAAAAAACAGAACATAAGAGATCATGTGATACAGCTCTAACTGATACAACACAGCTGATGACGCGGAAGGGATTAAAAGAGACAAAGGAACAGGAAGGTTTCTGTGAGATGGTGTCTGCTAAAAATGCCAAAGAAGAGATACCATCTTCTCATCAGCATAGCTCCCTAAACCAGACTGGAACAGTGACGCCATCAACAGACATGCTAACATGCAAGGGGACGATCGCATGGGGCCTCAACCCTAGACAGAGAAGTAGGGAAAGCTAAGAGCGGGAGAAATGGCTTCCCTAGGGAAGAGGCCCTCAACTGGTTGCCCAGTACCCAGTGGCCCTCCCAGAGAGCATTCACATGCAGGCAACTTAAGACTGAGCAAGATGGATTTATACGTGTGGGAACATGTATGCGGGCTAGAGAGATGGCTTAGTGGTTAAGAGCACTAGCTGTTCTTCCAAAGGGACTGGGTTCGATTCCCAACAACCACATGGTGGCTCACAACCATCTATAATGAGATCTGGTGCCCTCTTCCAGCATGCAGGTGTACATGAAGGCAAAATACTGTGTATATAATAAATAAGTAAATCTTTTTTTTTAAAAAAAGGAGTATGTATTAAAAATAGGCCATGGATTTAAAAGAGAATTTTGTATTTTTACAGAGTCTGAACTTTTTTGGTGGTTCGGTTTCTCTTTTGGCGAGGGCATGGTTTCCAAGACAAAGTTTCTCTGTGTAGTCCTGGCTGTCTTGAAACTCATTCTGTAAATCAGGCTGGCCTTGAACTCAGAGATCCACCTGCCTCTGCCTCCTAAGTGCAGGCTGCACCACCACTGCCCAGACAAAAACCAAACTTTTTTTTATGAGTTGTTTTTGTTGTTGTTGTTGTTGTTTGATTTTTTTAAAGATTTATTTATTTATTTATTTATTTATTATGTATACAGTGCTCTGCCTGCATGTACACCTGCAGGCCAGAAGAGGGCATCAGATCACATTACAGATGGTTATGAACCACCATGTGGTTACTGGGAGTTGAACTCAGGACCTTTGGAAGAGCAGGTGGCACTCTTTTTTTTTTTTTTTTTTTTTTTTGGTTTTTCGAGACAGGATCTCTCTGTGTAGCCTTGGCTGTCCAGGACTCACTTTGTAGACCAGGCTGGCCTTGAACTCACAGCGATCCGCCTGCCTCTGCCTCCCAAGTGCTGGGATTAAAGGCATGCGCCACCATCGCCCGGCCTGCAGGTGGCACTCTTAACCACTGAGCCATCTCACACACATGTGGATAAAACACTCATACGTATAAAATAAAACAGAGTCTTTTTCTTTTTTAAATGCCCCAGGGCAAGATCTTGACTCTCTGCCCTTTGGTTATGGAGCAGAATTAACTTCATCAACTTCACCAGCTCACAGTCTGTACTCTGCTGGTGTAGGTAGCTCCTGACGCTGACTGCGTTTCCTGTCTTTACTCACTACTTCTAATCATGACGTTCTCGGGGGCCAGCGACTCCATGGGTGCCTTTACCTGATGGTGTTGCTTCAATCCAAACCGCAAGCGGAAGATTTCATTCACAAGTGAGCAGTCTCCACTGAGGCTTGCGGCTCGAATCTGTCACAAACACAGAGGGCAAGTGAGAAGCAAAGATACTCCGTCTCTCCACAACCAGCCGGCGTTTCAAACTGGGGAAGACCAGAAGTCAGCACGTGCTCCTGAGACTCGGTGTACCCGAGACTTCCGCCTAGATCGTTTCTTTTTTTTTTTTTTTTTTAATATTTATTTATTTACTATGTAGACACCATTCTGCCTGCAGGCCAGAAGAGAGCACCAGATCTCATTATAGATGGTTGTGAGCCACCATGTGGATGCTGGGAATTGAACTTATGACCTTTGGAAGAGCAGTCAGTGCTCTTAACCTCTGAGCCATCTCTCCAGCCCCTAGATCGTTTCTTTAATCGTCATTTGTGCTATACACGTCAGGGGCACTGGGGAAGGGGAGGTCAGCCGCCCACCAAAGAGGATTTTCTAAACTTTACCTCTGGAAAAAAGGGTCAGTGAGTCGGCCCTCGCAGTTAAAATCCACGAGCTCTAGAGGATACAAGCACTGCTAGAGATTACCAAAATACGTCAAGAAAGCGTTCTTCCAAAGGAGGTACCTAAAGCTAGCATGTGACCCTGGCCACAGCGGAAGCGCCAGACAGTCCCAGACCTCCAGCCTCAGTCAGGAGGCTCCTGTGGGCCCTTGACTGTGTCTCGGGGCAGGATACATGATGAAAGTGCGAAGAATGAAGAACATAGTCTGAAGTTAGCACGTCTTTCTGACTTACAGTGTTAGTGGGCTTTCTTAAGTCCCGGGACAGCCCCTACACACGGCACAACCCTTAGCCACATTGCTGGTAAAAGATTACCATGAGAACTGTCCGCATCCCATAACCTCTACAGTAACACAGCTGATGTCCCTGCGGCTCGGGGCACTGAGTGCATGTCATCTAACTGGCATCACTCCTGTAACACTGGACAGAGGCCTGTTTTAAAACTCAGGATTGGGGCTGGAGAGATGGCTCAAAAGTTAAGAGCACTATCGGTTCTTCCAAAGGTCCTGAGTTCAACTCCCAGCAACCTCATGGTGGCTCACAACCACCTACACTGAGATGCGGTGCCCTCTTCTGGCCTGCAGGTGCACATGCAGACAGAAAACTGCATAAATAGTAAATAAATAAATCTTAAGAAAGAAAACTCAGGGGTAGTGTACTCTGCAAACACCTGCAGTGGGGGCAAGTCCTAATATCAAGGGAAGGAGAGAACAGCCTACTTTATAGAGTGCACGCTTGAGACTTGTTAATTCCTTGGTTACCCGTTATAATGCACTCTTCAAATAATGAAATTCAAATATGAAACACACGCGTCTCGCTAGGAGCGTATGAACTTCTGAAAGCATCCAAAATCATTCATGATAAGTACATTTTTCTGTAGTGCTCTTGAGGCTAAATGTTTGGCTCTAAGGCAAACGATGACTTTGACAATGAAACACGCAGACTGGTTAAGAATCCTGGTGACCCCGGCTCTGCCGCTTAACTCTAGAACCCAAACAACTGCTTCACTTTGCAAGTACAGAAGACATGGTAACAATCTGCTCGGTGGACTATTGTGAAGACTGAAGAAGAATCCCGAAAGGCTGGGATGTAACATGGTGGGGGGCTGTCTCCATGCACTTGGCTCTAAGCTCTACCCCAGTGTTGCAAAGGCAAATGCAAGGCTGGGAAGGTAGCTCAGTTAGCAAAACATCTGACTAGCATGCAAGATGCACTGGGTTCAAATCCCAGAACAATATTTTTTGGTTTTTCGAGACAGGGTCTCTCTGTGGACCTTGGCTGTCCTAGACTCACTTTGTAGACCAGGCTGGCCTTGAACTCACAGCGATCCACCAGCCTCTGCCTCCCGAGTGCTGGGATTAAAGGGGTGCGCCACCACTCCCGGCCCTAATAATTTTTTTTAATCCATACAAGCATAACATTTAGCCCTCACTGTACCCCCAGGTAAAGTAGTTTACTATGATTTATTACTATTTAAATCAGCCAATGGTACTATCAGTCCTTGAAGATGATATTTATAGCAATTCTACAAAGAGACTATGCTAAAAATCACAACAGCAAGAAAAGGAACCTGCTTAAACAAATTGTATTTAAATGAAAAGCTCAGTGTTCTGGAGAAAAAGAAATGTCTCCTAGGATGCAACTCACCTCTGAGCATGCCAGATGCCTGATGTCGGTGAACCACTGGACGTGGGCCCGACAGTGATCAAAGGCGTGAATGAGCTCATGGGTGACCACTCTGCTCATGTGAGCCTGGTTTCGGATATTATTCTGGCACAAAACAATCTAGAAGACAGCAAAATAAGAGAAATTCCATCATTTCTGCTGTCCTTGTTTTGTTCTGTTTTAGGGGGATTTTTTCTTTTTCTTTCTTTTTTTTTCTTTTTCTTTTTTATTTTTTTTATTTTTATTTTTTTCTTTTTTGGTTTTTCGAGACAGGGTCTCTCTGTGTAGCCTTGGCTGTCCTGGACTCGCTTTGTAGACCAGGCTGGCCTCGAACTCACAGAGATCCGCCTGCCTCTGCCTCCCGAGTGCTGGGATTAAAGGCGTGCGCCACCACGCCCAGCTTGTTTTGTGTTTTGAGAGAGGGTTTCTCTTCGTAGCCCTGGCTGTCCTGGACTCAATGTGTAGACCAGGCTGCCCTCGAACTCACAGCGATCTGCCTGCCTCTGCTGGGGTTAAAGGCGTCCACCACCACACCTGGCTTCGCTCATCTCTAAATCCTGTTCGTTCTGTGGCTCTCATTTTCTCTTGCGCATGGCCTCCTGCTGGAAGCCTCCACTCGCCGTTGTCCCTCACGTCCCCTCATGTCCCACTTCTGGTGACTAAGCCCTCCCACTTCCCTCTAGGCCATGCCTGCATCCCAATTAAGTGTTCATACACTACGCCCCTAAGCTGACCACAGCGTTTTGCCTCGGATGCTGCAGCACTGTGGTTCTAAGGACGGGCTTTGGGGAGAAGCGGACACATTTAAAGCACAATTCCGGGTCCTGCTAACTTAGCAGGCTGCCAAATTTCTTTGTATTATTTTCAACTGTCTTAGGGAGTAATATGGACGTGAGGCTGGGCAGCCACAGAGAGGACCTTATATCCCCTACAGATGAGGGAGGCGACTGGGAACCACCTGACAAGGGTGCTGAGGTGTGAACTCTGGTCCCCTGACACAGTACTGCGTGTTCTGGAGCCATCCCTCAGATCCCTACACAGGCTTCTTAGCCTCTCTGTGCCTCCGTTTCCTCAACTAGAAACTGGAATAATTATCAGCAGAGGCCTGGGAAGTTCAGTCAGAATATGTGTAAAGTACTTCCGGACAAGTTTCAGAGCAAGGGAAACGGCTAACACCAGGCCCATCCAGCTGGAATGAGGAAAAGTTCCCAGGGAGAGCCTTCAGAAAGACTGTCAGAAAGGAGACCAAAAGCCCAGTGGCCTGCTAAGCAGGACCGTGTAAGAAAAAGGAAGAAGTAAGTGTCCTAATCACGGCAGTTACATTCACCACGTGCCTGACACTCAGAAGGCGACAGATACTCTGTATACACTCACTCAACATTAACTTACAACTAACATCCATTAAAACCCAATAAGCAACTTATAATCTCCTAATGGAGACAGAAATTAACAAATATTCATCAAAATGATTAATAGGTGCAGTTGACAGTCCTGGGCAAACACGATGAGAGTGCCAGGGCTGATCTGGGAAGCTGGGACAGGCTTCTCTGAGGCAGGAATGTTTAAACCAAGGGCTGGGCTGTAACTGGGTTGGGGGGATGCTTTCCAGCATGCACCAGGCCCTGGGTTCTATCCCCCAGTACAGCATGAGGCAGGCATGGCGCGCCACACGTGCCATCCCACCCACTCGGGAAGTTCAAACAGGAGTATCAGAAGCTCCGTCATCCTCAGCGAGGCTCTGGGTTCAGGGGAGCCCGGGCCACAGAGTCTACACCCTGCTGTTTTGGTCCGCAGCGGCTGTCTTCTCTACTCCTGCAGAGGCTTCGTATCTTCCAGCTGAGCCTGTCAGTCGCTTCCAACCAACACATCACTGAGCTGCTGTGCTAACCACACGCCACTGTTTGGACCCTGACTGCCCCCCACAGGCCCGGGGCGTTAAAGAATTAGCTCTCTTATTTGTCTTTTGGGTTTGGTTTGGTTTCTTTTTTCTTTTCTTTTCTTTTTTTTTTTTTTTTTTTTTTTTGGTTTTTCGAGACAGGGTTTCTCTGTGTAGCCTTGGCTGTCCTGGACTCACTTTGGAGACCAGGCTGGCCTCAAACTCACAGCGATCCGCCTGCCTCGGCCTCCCGAGTGCTGGGATTAAAGGCGTGCGCCACCATGCCCGGCTGGTTTGGTTTCTTAATGTCTGTGTGTATGTTGTCTGCATTATGTCTGTGCACCACATGCACGCCTGCAGGGGCCACAAGAGGGTGCTGGATCCCACAGCAGTGGAGCTACTGATGGTTCTGAGATACCATGTGGGTGCTGGGAACTGAGCCTTGTCCTGTGGAAAAGCAGCCAGTGCTCTGAACTGGTTCTCTCTCATGCCCAAAGGATGGTTAACCTGTGGCACTACAAGGATCTTTGTTTTGAAAGTCCTCTGCAAAGTCCACCGGACAGAATGTGCCACAGCGGCGTGTGAAGTGTTCAGCAAGTTTCCAAAGGGGGTATAGGAAGAGAATAGGTCAGCAAAGAAGCCCACCTGAGACGTCGCCGCGTCAAACCCTCCACTGACGTTTCCATCACAGACTTCACAGGAGAAGTGTCTCCCTCTGTTCACAGCACTGGAAAGCAAGGAGGGATGTAAGCGCTGGGTGTGAAGGAAGCAGCAGCCCAGGGCCAGGACACCCTAGACCCCATGGTCTAGGACCCTCCCACCACTAACACACAGGAAACCTAGCGAGCCATGTAACACAGTCAGGACAAAGCCATCTCATCTGCAGAATAAAAGAGGTCATCCCTGCAGAGTTCATACTACTTTAAATTCTATCAGGGACTGGAAAGATAGCTCGGGGTTAAGAGCACTGGCTGCTCTTCCAAAGGTCCTGAGTTCAAGTCCCAGAAACCACATGGTGGCTCACAACCATCTGTAATGAGATCTGGTGCCCTCTTCTGGCCTACAGGTGTACATGCAGGCAGAATACTATATAAATAATAAATAAATCTTTTTAAACAAAAATAAATAAACTCTATCAGGATTCCGACGACTGACGAAGCAATCAGTCACCTGACTTGGGTCGGAGTGATAAGAAACAGGCACCGGAAGTTTCCTCTGACCGCCTCTGAGGTTTCCTCACACGATGCCCTAGGCCGGAGAGATGCAAAGGCCAGGTTTGGTGCTTACGTACAAGAGACTGTGACTACTGCCTTTGCTAATACTCAAAGTGAACAGCAGAGCCAGAGACTGAACTAGGCCAAAAGACACAGGACGAGGACAGGCCCAGCTGGAGAGCCTCCCGCTGTTGGTGGAAAGAGCTTTGTGGTCCAAAGTGAGAGAGCTGCAATTCCAGTTCTGGGGGCCTCCAGAATATACAGTCACTTTTTTGAAAGATTTACTTACCAGCCTGAGTGTTTCATAGCATCAAGCAGAAGTCTGACATACGGATCTGTAAAGATATCAAGCATGCTCATTAGAAACTGTGACAGCAATTAAGCCACCCAAATAACAGCACAAAGTAACTCACAAATACTATCTTAAAACCATTTTTGAGTGTGTATAAAACATGTACATTAACACCAAACCAAGTCTTAGATGAAAAAAAGAAAATTAACACAAATAAAAAATGGTACCTTTTAAGCATCTTAGTATCAAAGATTGGTTTTGTTTAAATGACTAAACACTGTATGACAGCATATATTAGGTGACCAGGGAAATCTTGGGCCACAGCCAGAAAAAAAAAAACGAGAACAGCATAGGACCTAGATTTGAAGAGCACAGTACAGTACCTACACTGTTCTCTGCGGTAACATCATATCCCATCTGAGGACCGCATTCCAATGGGACCTGCCACCAAAGCTCTTCACTAGGGGCTGGCGCGTGGAAGAGTGTGAGTCTGTGGTAAAGCCTTGTCTAGCAAGAGCAAGGCCTTGGGTTCAGTCCTCACTTCTGGGAGAAAAAAAAAAGAGGGGAGGGGAGTGGAGACAGGGGGGGAGGGGGAAGGGAGGGGGAGGGGAGGGGGAGGGGAGAGAGCTAAAAAAGTGAGTCTAAGGGTCAGGAGCACTTGGTGTTCTTACAGAGGACCTAGGTTCAGTATCCAGCACCCACAGAGTAGCTCACAGTCCTGGGCCCCAGGAATGCACATAGTGCACAGGCACACATGCTGACAAAACAAATCATACATAAAGTAAATCTAAAAAAGAAAGAAAGAAAACTTTAAAAAGACAGTAATACTGAGTTGACTATTGAATTAGGACCGATTCTGCTATAAAATAGTAACTCTTATTACTTGGGACAAATACATTCAAACTCTTATTTTCCTAAATAAGTCTGAGGTTGACAGGCCATCTATGCCGATGAAAAGGACCAAAACAGTGTCCTACGGTCTGGAGAGAAAGTGCTCAACGGGAACTTGCCGGACCCACTGCAGTAGTAACCCTTTTGGAAGTCAAGGGCCTCTTAGCGAATGCGACCAAGCCAAGGAGTCTCCCTAGCAAAGTGCACTTAGGTGCATAAACACAAGTTTTCAGGAGTTTCTGTTCTAGCCTTCCCCTGTCCCTACTGCAATGAATGAAGGCTAAAAACTCCACCCCACCCCAGCGAAGTAGGACCCCAGAGCCAGTAGGACCGCCTTATTAACGGAGTTCTTCCCAGATCTCATCGTCACCCTACAGCCAGAGCTGCTGCAGGGCAGACCCTGGCCTCTGCGTTCACGCGCAGCAGTGGCGCCGGAGGCCCACGCCCCCAGCCGCCCACGCAGCTGAGCGGAGTTCCGGGCTCAGTGGGGCCCGGTGCCACCCTCGATCCCCGCCTCCCACCTTCCCCTCCGCCGATCCCAGCCTCCGGTCTCCTACTTGTCTCCAGCGTCTTCAGGAGCATGAGCTGGCAACTCTGGTCCCGGGAGAAGAGGCTGGAGAGGAAACCCTGATGCGGCTTCCCGTGAGCCGGCGGCTCCCCCGCTGCGGGGCCCGGCTGGCCAGCACCCGGAGCTCCCGCCATGCAGCCCTCAGGCTTCCTCCTGCCCGCTCCCTCCCACCGACCTCGGGGCCGCCGCTTCCGCCGCCCGCACACCCTCCGCCGGCTTGCACAGGGGAGACAAGGCCAGCGGGGCTGGGACTGGGTGTGAGGGGCGGGGCCTGGGTGGGCATGGCCTGGGCGTGAGGGGCGGGACTGGGTGTGAGGGGCGGGGCCTGGGCGGGCATGGCCTGTGTGTGAGGGGCGGGGCTGGGTGTGAGGGGCGGGGTCTCCGTGGCCGGGGCGGGGAGTGAAGGGCGAAGCCTTGTGGCCAGGTTGACTATTGCTGCTGCCCATTGGCATGGTTGCCAGGTCTTGGTAAGCCTATCTTCTCGGTCTCCTGCTGCCTCTTGAACTGCTTAGGGTGTCCACCCCCTTTCTGGACACATCTTATCCTCCAGGCCCATGTTGGCCACTAAATCGGGACCCTTCATCAACCCTGCTCTCTTGCCAGCACAAATAACTGATGCTAAGACGCATACCTCAATCCTACCTCCGAACAGCAGCAACTCACACTGCGATGCCTGGTCTCTGAAGGCCTTTCCCTCAGTACCCATAATCAATTCCCCGAGGCATTCCCAGCATGCTTACTCAAAATTAATGTTGTCTGATCTGCAGTTCAAAGTACTTTGTACATGTTAGTTCATTCATAACAGACTTCCTGTTTTTATTTAATTCGTGCCCTGTTCCCCCCCACACACATACACACATACACACTAAATTATTCAGCTTAGCTCACACATTTTTTCACCACCTGCTGCTGTGGGCCAGGCAGATTGGCGGAGTCAGAGAAACAAAGATGAATAAGAAAATTTCTGAAGTTGAACAGCGGCATATGTTTTAATGTAGGAAAAACATCTAAGAAAAATAGGTGTACAAGGACTTACAAATTGTGAACAGCACTTAGGTGTCACGGGGGCTCAATAAACATGAATTGGGTGGGAGGCAGAGGGCATTCACTCATTTGAAATATTATACAAATATAAGCACCTGTACTTACAGACTAATAAAGCCATAAGCCAAAAATTAGATTCTTTTTATTGAGCTCCGTTATGTATATCATTTCCAACCCTCATTACAACCTTGCAAAATATTATAACCCTAATTTGCAGATAGAAGTGAATTCAGCTGGGCAGTAGTGGTACACGCCTTTAATCCCAGCACTTGGGAGGCAGAGGGAGGCAGATCTCTGTGAGTTCGAGGCCAGCCTGGTCTACAGAGGGAATTCCAGGATAGTCAGGACTGTTACACAGAGAAACTTTATCTCAAAGGGGGGGGGGGGTTAGTTCAGCAAAACTAAGCAATGAATCCAGCTACAGAAGAAGGCCATGTGTCTCAGCTGAGAGAGCCCTGCCTGGTATGCATGGTCCCAGGTTCTATGACCAACAGCACATAAGCAGACATGGTGGCCAAATGTACCTATAATGTCAGCACCCAAGAGTTAAGAGACCAGAGGATCAGAAGTTCAAAGCCATCCTCGGCTACACAGCTAGGTCAAGGCTAGGCGGGGATATGGGAGACCAGGTCTTAAGGAAAAAACAAAAAACCAAGATAGAATGAGGTTGGAGAGATGACTTGGCAAGTTAAGAGCAACTGTTGCTCCTGCAGGGGGCCTGGGTTGGGTCACCAGCACACACATAGTAGCTTATGTCCCTAACTCTAGTTTCAGGGGACCCAACACCTTCTTCTGACATCTTTGGGCACCAGGCACATGCAGGCAAAACACTCATACACATAAAACATACATAAACCTTTTTTTTTTTTTTTTTAGTTAGAAAAGTGAACCAAGGCTGGAGAGACAGCTCAAAGGTTAAGAGCACTCACTGGCTGTTCTTCCAAAGGTCCTGAGTTCAATTCCCAGAAACCACATAACCAACTATATAGCAAGTCTGGTGCCCTCTTCAGAGGCCTCACATGCAGACAGAAGACTGATTAAGTAATAAATAAATAAATCTTTATAAAAAGAAAGAAGTTTTCCTTTCGCTCAGGCTACAGACAAAGCTTGCCTCTAGCGTCCTCTCCTGCCAAAAAAAAAAAAAAAAGGAGGTCTGGTTGGACCCCAATGAGACCAACGAAATCAGCAACGCCAACTGACAGCAAATCAGGACGCTGAAAGAAGGTGGGCGGCTCATCCAGAAGCCTGGGACTGTCCATTCCCGGGCTCGATGCCCAAAAAACACCTTGGCTCGACGGAGGAGCAGGCATATGGGCATAGGGAAGTGGAAGGGTACTGCCAACGCCCGCATGCTCGAGAAGGTGACCTGGATGAAAATGATGAGGCTCCTGCGCCGTCTCCTGAGGAGATACCTCAAATCTAAGAAGATTGACCGCCATGTGTCCCACAGCCTGAACCTGAAGGTCAAAGGGAATGTGTTCAAAAGCAAGCAGATTCTCACGGAGCACAGCCACAGCCACAAGCTGAAGGCAGACGAGGACCGTGAGAAGCTCCTGGCTGACCAGGCTGAGGCTCACAGGTCTAAGACCAGGGAAGCACGCAAGCACCGGGAGGAGCGCCTGCAGGCCAAGGAGGAGGAGCTCGTCAAGACCCTGTCCAAGGAGGAGGAGACCAAGAAATGAAGCTTCCCTCATGTCTGTTCATCGCGGCCTGGCTGTGGCCTCACGGAGATCAGTCATTAAAAGAAAACAAGCTTTGTCTGTTGCCACTTTGAAAAAAAAAAAGAAAGAAAGAAAGAGGCCGGGCGGTGGTGGCGCACGCCTTTAATCCCTGCACTCGGGAGGCAGAGGCAGGCGGATCCCTGTGAGTTCAAGGCCAGCCTGGTCTACAAAGTGAGTCCAAGACAGGCAAGGCTAAGACAGAGAAACTCTGTCTGAAAATAAGAAAGAAAGAAAGAAAGAAAGAAAGAAAGAAAGAAAGAAAGAAAGAAAGAAAGAAGAAACTGAGCCATTAAAATTCAGCTCAGGGGGCTGGAGAGATGGCTCAGTGGTTAAGAGCAAGCACTGTCTGCTCTTCCAGAGGTCCTGAGTTCAATTCCCAGCAACCACATGGTGGCTCACAACCATCCATAATGAGATCTGGTGTCTTTTTCTGGCCTGCAGGCAGAATACTGAATAAATAATAAATATATATTTTTAAAAAAAATAAAATTCAGCTCAGTTAGTTTGGAATGTTGAGAAGAAAGCTAGAAAGACTTGGCACAGACCACAACTAGGCATCCCAGTTTGCTACTTCGTGGCTGTAATCAAACACCGATTAAAAACAACCTAGGGAGGGGTTTACTTCACCTGTCAGAGTATAGTCCATCACTGAGGAAAGCCGGGCAGGAACTGGAGGAAGGAACAGAAGATGCCGCCGTGGAGGAGCCCAGCTTACTGGCTTGTTCCCCGTGGCTTTTGGCCTGGTTAGCCTCCTTTGTTTGTTTGTTTGTTTGTATTTCGAGACAGAGTTTCTCAGTGTAGTCTTGCCTGTCCTACATTCACTTTGTAGACCAGGCTGGCCTCAAACGTGCAGTGATCCGCCTGCCTCTGCCTCCCGAGTGCTGGGACTACAGGTGTGCGCCACCATGCCCAGCCTCATGTAGTCTTTTTAAATATTTTTTTTTACATTATATAACGGCACAATTAATTCTATTTTTTAATCTTTATTTACTAAATAAAAAGAAGACACCTTCACCATGGCCAGTCACAGTGGTTATCCCTGCGCAGACAGGACCACGGGGTTGAGTTATTTTATGCTTGCTTTCATTTTCTAAGGCAAAAATAACTTTGGGGGTGGCGGGGAGTGGTCAAGATAGGGTTTCTGTGTAGCCCTGGCTGGCCTGAAGCTCAAAGATCCATTACCTCTGCCTACCAAGCGTACCACCACACCTGGCTGCGAAAAATAACTTTTATGGAAAATAAACCAGTCATTAAATGTATCTCAGTAACGAATGAAATTACATATAATTTTAAGCATCTTAACTTCGTAACATTTAATTCCGTTTTATAATTTAAAATAAAAATCACACCTATGGCCTACAACAATATGGCCTGCAACAAATGTGTTTACATTGCAAAACACCGAGTCAAGTAACATATACCCTTCTTTTTTAATGGAGTGGGGGTGACTGAGTCAGGTTTTTTTTCCCCCTTTTACTGGCGCGCTAGATATGGTCCGTGGCTAAGAGCATTTGCTGCTCTTGCATAGAACGCTGGTTAGATCTTAAAATTTCAAAAAAAAAAAAAAAAAAAAAAGCCTGGACACTGATCCAAGGGCAGCCCGCCCGCTAGGCGAGCGCTCTAACACCGTTTCCGGAGTTTTCGGAACAAGATGTGGTCCCGACTGGTCTCGAGCTCAGTGCGCTGGGATCGGGGTGGGCCACCACTCCACTCCCCTCGCCGTTGCTTAGTTTTCTGACGCCAACAAAATTTCGGCGAAAGCGCAGCATTTCCTTATTACGCTCATCCCTCCGAACGCCGGGAACGAACTGCGTAAGCGCCCGTCGCCGCGAACCGTCCATTAGGAAGCCAGCCGGGGCTCGCTTCCGGTAGCAGTCGCACCGGAGGCCCAGCACCGGAAGTAGGCGGGCGCGCAGGATTGTGGGAAGAGTTGACCTTGCGCTTTGGCTGTTACCACGGCAACCGAGGAGAGCCAGAAACGGGGCGGGGGGGGGGGGGGAGGGGGAAGCTCCGCCCGCAAGTAGCTTCTCAGTGCACAGTTTTCTGTCCTTTTTCTCCAAAATATAAGTTACATAGCAGTGAGTTCTAATGTAAAATTGAATTATTCTTTTTTTCAATTGTGCAAACTTAAAGGAAAAAAATCGTTATCCAGCTACCCAGAGGCAAATCAAAATTTTCATGTATTTTCAGGCTTTTTTTTTTCCTCTGTAGTAACATTTTTGCATGGTCGAGTTGATTCGAGGAAATTGTTTTGTACGTTGCATCCTTCATATATGTATGCGAATGATGTAATTCTGATTTTAAAACCTTCAAGAAAAGAAGACATTGAGGCCCCAGTGTTTGACCCAGTTTGGATGCAGCGTGTGTAGACAATTACTTCAAGAAATTTAACCTTAAAGAAAAAGAGATGAAAGCCGGGCGTGGTGGTGGACACCTTTAATCCCAGCACTCGGGAGGCAGAGACAGGCGGATCGCTGTGAGTTCGAGGCCAGCCTGGTCTATAAAGTGAGTCCAGGACAGCCAAGACTACACAGAGAAACCCTGTCTCAAAAAACCAAAACAAACAAACAAAGATAAATAATAATAATAATAAATGTTTTAAAGCCAGGTGTGGTGAGCTCTGTGATCCCAGCACTGAGGAGACAGAGGCAGGTGGCTCCCTGATGTCACTGGCCAGCCAGCCTCCCCTAAGCTGGGACTGCCAGCCCAGGGAGAGCCCTCTTCTCAATAAGTAAGTAAATAATAAACAAACAAATAAATAAATAAATAAAATGAACATCTTCTGAGGAATTACATCTACAGTTGACTTCTGGCCAAACATATGCACTTGCAAACATGCATTCATACATACACACACACATGCACTTACACACAGTATACACATGCATATATACATAACACACACATACTTACACAATATACACATATACAACATGCATATACACATACACAGCACACAAACACATACATACACACCCAAACACACATTCACACACACAGCATACACAGACACATACATAGCATACACATAGACTCACATGTACACAGCATACACATATATACATACATAAATACACAACAGACATATGTACATACATATATATACAATATATACTCATATACAACACACATACACAGCACACACTTGTTCACACACGCATACACAGCACACACATATGTTCACACACACATACACAGCACGCACATACACACACATTCACATACACATACACACACACATCGAATGCGCACACACACACACACACTAAAATACTAAAATCACCAGGACATGTTGGGAAAGAAGGTGCACATGAGTTTTCTGGGGTGAGGGAAGCATATTCATGTGTGGTCACAGATGTTCAGCTGTTACGTTTCAGAAATCTGTAGGATTTAGTGGGGAACAGGTGCAGGAACACAGGACCAGAGCTCAGGAAGGGAAAGTGAGACACGTAGAGACAGACGGGGTAGGCTAGGCCTTGATGATACACGGATGGTGGAGCGCACAGATACTACAAGCGGAGTGCCCAGGAGTTAAAGACGTGTGTGTGGCTTTCCTTTAAAAACAGGAAGCTTTTGAGACTGCTGTTTCAGTAGATTTGATCACACTGTGAACCCCAAGACTCGGTACTGGTAAGTCCTGTTTCTAGTTGTGGTGTGGCCCATCCCTAGCACACTCCGCTAATCCAAGACCTTTCTGTAAACAGGACTGAATAAAGTCAACCATAGGTCAAGAGGCAGAGCAAGCAACCAGTTGACAGGGAGTGAACAAGGGAAAAAACCATAGAGAAGAGAGGAAGTCTGAAAGATGGATAGAGAGATGCACAGGAAGTAGAAAGGAGGGACATTCAGTTTGAAGAGTTTTAAAGACAGTGGAGACCAATTAATCTTAGCTATGGTGGTATAGATTCAAATTTAAGATTATTCTTCACACAAATTATATATATTTCCGCTCTAATATAAGGTATTGTACCCATATAACTCAGTTATAATACAAGGTTTACTTCCAATACTTTGAAAGTGCTATTGCAGGATGTTTAGGAAAAATAAGTTATACAAGTTAATTGTTAGTTGATCAAATCATGATCATATCAATTACTAGTCTATTTTTATCACAAGAATATACATCTTAGGTGCAACAGATAGATATGATTCTATAGAAAGAGAAGGTAAAATAGATAAGGTCTTCAAATCCTCACAGACATACAGAACATGGCATTTGGAAATGTTTTTATTGTTTTAAAGATTCATTGACAATGAGGCAGGTTAACTCCTGGCAACACCCAGCCTACCTCAAAGAGGATGATGAGCATCAAAGAATCTCCTTATGGAGATGGCTTCAAATGTGGCAAACAAGCCACTGGGCAAAATGTCCTCATTTCTGCCACAGAGAGAATTCTGCCTAAAAAAGGACAAGCCTGGATGCAGGCAGAGTCAATGGCCAAACTCTGCCAAGACAGGGTAAGCAAGTCCTCAATAGTTCCTGCCTCACAAATATGTCTGTCAGATTTATTGGGCCAGAAAGCTGAAGATGATGCTCCAACATTATGGAGAATTTTGGGTGACTGTCCAGGCAGCAAACTTTCTCAGTCATCTTCTCATTTGGGAAGCTGCTAAACTGCAGTCCTGGCATACTCAGGTAATTAATTTTATTCCTTCTCAAGTCTCTGATGTGGTTGAAGACCAGACAGTTTACTTTTACAATTAAGCTTAGTTGTTTAGGGGTTAAGATGTTTTTAGGTCTAGATAGATGTTTTAAGTTGATAATGATGAGATATGATAGATATTGACTTACATTTAAAATTTTAGATGCACCATGATAGGAAAGATGTTTTCTTCAAGGCTGCCAAATACAAATAGCCAAAATACTAAGACTGTAACATTTATATAATTCCTGATTGTTTCATATTTTTCTTGCTATAGGTAGTTTATTATATATATATGTATATATATGTAATAATATAAATTTATATGTAAAAAATAAAAAATATTTAGTAAAAGAAAGGACAGTGTGGGCCAGACACAGTAGTGCAGGCTTGTAATCCCAGCACTCAGGTAACCAGAGGCAGGCAGATCTCTATGAGTTTGAGTCCAGCCTGGTTGACAAAGCAAGCAGCCAAGGCTACAAAGAAAAGTACTTTCCTGAAAAAAAACAAAAGAAGAAGAAACGTATTTTGTATTGTTGCCTTAAAAAATATCCCTCTCCTCTCTCTGTCTCTCTTTGTCTGTCTCTGTCTCTCTGTCTCTCTGTCTGTCTCTGTCTCTGTCTCTCTCTCTCTGTGTCTGTGTGTGTGTGTGTGTGTGTCTGTGTGTGTGTCTGTGTCTGTGTGTCTGTGTGTGTCTGTGTGTGTGTCTGTATGTGTGTCTGTGTGTGTGTCTGTGTGTGTGTGTCTGTGTGTGTGTGTGTCTGTGTGTGTGTGTGTCTGTGTCTGTGTGTCTGTGTGTGTCTGTGTGTGTGTCTGTATGTGTGTCTGTGTGTGTGTCTGTGTGTGTGTGTCTGTGTGTGTGTGTGTCTGTGTGTGTGTGTCTGTATGTGTGTCTGTGTGTGTGTCTGTGTGTGTGTGTCTGTGTGTGTGTGTGTGTCTGTATGTGTGTCTGTGTGTGTGTCTGTGTGTGTGTGTCTGTGTGTCTGTGTGTGTGTGTGTCTGTGTCTGTGTGTGTGTGTCTGTGTGTGTGTATGTGTGTCTGTGTGTGTGTGTCTGTGTGTCTGTGTGTGTGTGTCTGTGTCTGTGTGTGTGTGTGTCTGTGTCTGTGTGTGTGTGTGTGTCTGTGTGTGTGTGTGTCTGTGTGTGTGTGTCTTTCTCTCAATATCCAGTCCTATAGTATAATGAGTGTTATAGAATAAGACAGCTACATTTTTTTGGTTTCTCTTCCTCTCTCTTAGTATTTACATGTGTGTGTGTGTGTGTGTTTGTCTGTGTGTGTAAATAGATGATAGATAGATAGATACACACACATATACACACACATATACACACACACACACACATATGTGAATGAATAAATTTTGGAACAACATGGTTAGGAACCTAGAGGAAAGCAAACTACAAACTGGAAGTCAGTCCAGCTCCACCTCAAAAGCTACAGTGGAGACATACACTCCAACCCTACCCTGGCTGAGGCCATTGCTTCAGAATCAGTGTTGTTACATGTTTATCTTCCCTGAGGGGGAAAAAAATGTGTCTTTGTTTTATCCACATATTTTTCATCATGTAAGAAAATAACTTTTCCACTCTTGGAAACTGTGACAGCAGCAGGAAACATGGAAAAGGTAAACCTATGGGTGTGAAACTAAATATCATCAGAAGGCAGCAGGTGTCTTGTCTGACTCACCACACTTCTTCCCGCTGCCCTGATGACATCACTGACAAAAGGGACTGGGGGAGGGGCTTATTCTGTTAGAGTCCAATGACGGGACCTGGAGATAGCATCCTGGAGATAGCACTGCATCCCTAGTCAGGAACCTGAGAACAAGTCATACATGCGTGCACTCAGCTCCCTTTCTCCTTTCATTCAGATGAGGATCCAGCTCATGGTCCTTCCCACAGTTAATGGATGTAATCTCATAACCAATATACTCTCCACACACACAAGCATGCCTGTGGTAACTGGATGAGAACGGGCCCCGTAGGCTCATAAAGAGTTTACACGATGCCCAATTGGTGGAACCGTCAAGGAAGGATCAGGAGGTGTGGCTTGTTGGAGGTAGTGCACTAGGACAGGGTGGTCAAGGACTCACCCTCTGAAACTGTAAGTCCCAATAAACCTTTCTTCTATACATTGCCTCGGTTATGGTGTCTCCTCACCACAATGAAAACATAACTAAGAAAATTCCCAAAGCCCCGCCCCTCCCCGGAAGACTCTACGCCCTGCCAAGTTGACGATCACTAACCGTCACATCACATATCAAACGTCAGAAGCTCCAGGCTTGAGTGAATACCCTGAGTCCATGGCTTCCCGCTCCCTGTGTTCTGAACCACCCTGGAGACTCCAGGCCGAAGAGCCGTGGGACCATCCCAAAGGCAGCTCACTCATGTCTCCCTCCCCAACCTAAGGTTCACTCTGGTTCTTTTGGGGGGGGGTTGTTTTTTTGTTTTTGTTTTTGGTTTTTGGTTTTTCCGAGAGAGGGTTTCTCTGTGTCGCCTTGACTGTCCTAGACTTTCTTTGTAGACCAGGCTGGCCTCAAACTCACAGCGATCTGCCTGCCTCTACCTCCCAAGTGCCGGGATTAAAGGCGTGTGCCACCACTGCCCGGCTCACTCTGGCTCTTAAGAAGGGCCTTCAAGGCCAGCGCTGTCGTCAGTGTTCTATTGCTGTGAAGAGGCACCATGACCAGGGCGACGCTTATAAAGAAAAACATTAAACTGGGCGTGGCTTACGGTTTCAGAAGTTTAGTCCACTGTCATCGTGGCAGGAAAAGGTAGGTGAAAGTTCTACATCTGGGTCCGCAGGCAGCAGGGAGGGAGGGAGGGAGAGAGACAGAGACAGAGAGTGACAGAGAGACTGAGCCTGGCTACAGCATTTGAAACCCCAATGTTACAATAAATGTACCTGTTTGGCCTAGGAAGCCGATAACGGACACAGAGACTGAAACGTAAAGCTGCAAGCACTACGCCAGGCAGAATCTAAACTAATACTAATCTACTCATAAATTAAAATAAACTACTCTAAACCTCATAACATACAAATATCCAAAGCACTTGACAATCTGCTCCTCAGAGGCTTCTTCCTCCTGCTCTCTCCTCTGTCAACTATCAGTTCTTGGCTCCGCCCCCTCTCCCGGAAGTCCCGCTTCCACTGCCTGTCCTTCTGACCAGCTGATTGGCTAAACAGCGCTTTATTGACAGTTGTTATATCCACTCAAGAAAGACATCTCTCCCACCCAAAAGCTCACACCCAGTGACTCACTTTCTCCAACAAGGCCATCCCTCCTAATCCCTATCAAGTAATGCCAAGCCCTAATGACCAAGTATTCAAATACATAAGTTTATGGGGCCACGTCAATTCAAGCCACCACAATCCACTCCCTAGCCTTATATATGATATAGCTTATAGCTATAACATAATGCAAAATGCACTTAGTCCAACTTCAAAAGCCCCCGCCTTGTCTATCACATTTTCAACACTGTTGAGAAACCCAGCACTCAGGGTTAGGGTTAGGGTTAGGGTTAGGGTTAGGGTTAGGGTTAGGGTTAGGGTTAGGGTTAGGGTTAGGGTTAGGGTTAGGGTTAGGGTTAGGGTTGGGAGGCAGAGGCAGGCGGATCACTGTGAGTTCCAGGCCAGCCTGGTCTACAAAGCGAGTCCAGGACAGCCAGAGCTACACAGAGAAACCCTGTCTCGGGGAAAAAAACAAAAAGCAAAACGCAAAAAAGAAAGAAAGAAAATGCCACATAGAAACCTACTGCTCTACAGGAGCCACAGCTCAGTTGCTTGCCACGAGGCCAGAGGACATGAATTCAATCCCTAGGGCCCATGTGATGGAGGGAGAGTACCAGTTCCCACAAGCTGTCCTCACATGTAACAGAGAGAGAGAGAGAGAGAGAGAGAGAGAGAGAGAGAGAGAGAGGGAGAGGGAGAGAAAGGGAGAGAGAAAGAGAGAGAGAGAGGGAGAGAGAGAGGCAGGCAGGCAGGCAGACAGGGAAATCTATTACTATATACATTAGCTAGGGGGGAAGTGAATGCTTTTGAGACAGAGTCCAGCAATGTAGCCTTGGCTGTTCTGGAACTTACTACAAAGACCAGGCTGACCTTGAACTCACAGACATCTGCCTGCCTCTGCCTCCTGAGTACTAGGTTTAAATGCAAGTGCTACCCACCCACGCCTGCCGTGTTTTCATTCTCCAAGTGGCTACCAGCACTACATCAGCAGAGGCAGCCGCCTCTTGAAGATGCAATAGGGCCGAGCATGGTGGAGCATGCCTTTTATTCCAGCACTCAGGAAACAGAAGCAGGTGGACTCTGTGAGTTTGAGGCCAGCCTTGTCTACAAAGCAAGTCCAGGACAGCCAGGGCTACACAAAGAGACCCTGTCTCAAAAAAAAAAAAAAAAAGATGTAATAGGCCTTCATAATCTTAGCCATCTCTGAAAGTGTCATGGACAACTGTTTGTAAAGTCAGCCTACAAAAGGTGAGCGTGTGTTTTTGTTTCCTCGTGCACACTCTGGTGCAAGAATCAATGTCTACTCTGACTGGCTTTTAATTTTTCAGAGTGGCCCTCAAATCATTAGGTTCCAGTCGCTATCTGATGAAGACTGACTGTCGCACTCGACAGTGTGGCCTCTTTCCAGGAGCCTGTCAGTCACAGACCCAGCTGAAATGCCTAGGAGTCTAGGAAATTCATCCCATTAAAATTGAATTAGTTCAGTGTAGCCGAGCTAAGTGTTCTCCCGGGTAGTGTGACAGCCATGTGGGGGTAACAGGGCATTAACTGGGTCGTCTCCTGTTACTGCCTGTCTCCTCTGAGCACGACTCTGTCTTACCACTGACAAAGGGCTCTGCTCTGCAGACTTGCACTCTCAAGAGTCTAAAAATTCAGAGTTGTGTGTCAGAGAGAGAGAGAGAGAGAGAGAGAGAGAGAGAGAGAGAGAGAGAGAGAGAGAGAGTCTCATTCCTTTTCTAGGTACTGGAAGATCAGTTATTTGGATACAGTGTGATGATTCAATAGGGGAATACAGGATGTGGTATCAAATCGTGGTAACACTTTCCTTTTCTTAAAGATTTATTTATTTATTACATATACAATGTTTTGCCTGCTTGTACAACTGTAGGCCAGAAGAAGGCACCAGATCTCATTATAGATGGTTGTGAGTCACCATGTGGTTGCTGGGAATTGAACTCAGGACCTTTGGAAGAGCAGGCAGTGCTCTTAACCTCTGAGCCATCTCTCCAGCCCACACTTCCCTTTTCCAAACCTTACTTTGGTTTGCAACCTCAAGTTGCTATTTTTCCACTTATTCATGAAATTTAGGAGGCTATTTGGGGCAGCCAGAACCTGTTCCTTCCTGAATCCTCAGACCTGGTACCCATGATGCAACGCCCTTATGTCTCCTCTCCCCTGGCACCTAGAGAAAGAAGCAAGGCTTCCATGGAGGACTGCGTAGCTAAGCTGAGCAGTGGTTAGCCTCTGTGTTTCTAACCCTGAGTACTGCAGACTTAGCAAGTTAAGCCAGCATCTGTTTCTGTAGGCCTCACCAAGCTGCTGTTCAGTGTGGGTGAGCAAGGCTGGCCTCCATGAGGCTCTCAGGAGAATTGGTCCCTTGCTCTTGCTTTCAGAGTGTTGTTTTTGTTGTCATTGTTGTTTATTAAGTATACAGTATTCTGTCTGCATGTATACCCATACACCAGAAGAGGGCACCAGATCTCATTATAAATGGTTGTAAGCCACCATGTGGTTGCTGTGAATTGAACTCAGGACCTTTGGAAGAGCAGACAGTGCTCTTAACTGCTGAGCCATCTCTCCAGCCCATGCTTTCAGATTGTTGACTCACACCCTTGAGGGACAAAGGGACATCCTCACTTCCTTGATGACATCATCAGCTGTTTCCAGTAGCTGAGGAGGCCCACCTGCCCTCCTCAAAACCAGCATTTTCGCGGGGCAGAGGGATGGCTCCACTGTCAAGTGGGTTAAGAGCACTGGCTGCACCAGGTGTGATGGTTTAAGGTCAACTTGGCCTACATAGAGAGTTCCAGAATAGCCAGGGCTATGTAGAGAGACTGAGTCAAATAAATAAATAAATAAATAAATAAATAAATAAAATATACCAAAAATTTTTTTAACTAAGTCTCAAGCTTGGACTCTGCCCTCCTCCTCTACAGTCTTACCTTCGTGACTCATCTCTTTACTGTCTCACGCGATAACACCAGCCTCTCTGGATAATCCCGGATAACCTCCCTATTTTCAAGTTCACAATCTTAATTCCTTCTGCAAAGTCTTTTCGCAGCGAGAGATTTAGCATAGTCTGAGATCCTAAGGATTAAATTGCGGGGCCCCTCTTGGAGCAGACTATTCTGTATGCCACCCTCGGTGTGCTGCCTGCTGTATTCCAAAGCAGAGGTTAACTTTCCTGACCGGTGGCCATCCGCAGAACCAAGAGCTCTTAACTGCTGAGCGACCTTCCCAGAGCCCCGCTCACCCTCCTTCCCTCCCACCTCCCCGCCTCCTCCTCTCTGTGACCATGCTGCCCTGTGTAAGCAGGAGGGTGTGTATACACTGACAACGTCTGTCATACGCGAAAGACAGTAGAAATGGAGACTAGAAAGAAAGCTTCAACTTGGAACGATGGGGTCAGAGCCAGAGTCTTGCAAGAAGCTCTATTCCCGACTACCTTCCAAGACCCAAGACAAAGATTTCTTCTCAATGACACTATGCAATGCTTCCACTTGACCCACTTCACACTGGGTTTTCAAATTTGGGGTTATCTTAACTCTCCCATGACCAGCAGGCCGACTGTGAGGATGCCATGCCCACGGAAGCTCTGAGCTCCTCCTGCATCGGAAGTTAAGGGACCTGCAAACGCACACGAGGGGTTACCAGCCTGTCTTACCAGCGTTTGCCACGAGGGGGAGACAGCCAGGCCTTGTTTGTGTTAAGACTCTCTTGGCCACCAGGTGGACCCAAATACTAGTTTAAAGAAGGCAGAGTCGGGGGTCTGCTCAAGGTATTGCGCTACCCAAGGACAATACAAGTAGTAAACATTGAACCCCTACTCTCTGATCTAGCCAACAGACAAGACATTCTCTACAGTTCTGTGGAGAGCACGGACTGACTTAGACGTTAACTCTGGTGCCCCATATTTGACCAACTCCCCTTGGTGGGGAGGCCTGATGGCACTCAAAGAAAGAATAAGTAGGCTACCAAGATGAGACTTGATAGCCTATGACCATATAGTGGGGGGGGAGGATGTTCCCGTGATCAGAGACCTAGGGGAGGGGAATAGGGTGAAAGCGAGAGGGAAGGAGGAATGGGAGGATACAAGTGATGGGATAACAATTTAGTTCTAATCTGAATAAATTAATAAAATAATTAATTTTTTAATTTTTTAATTAAAAAAAAAAGAAGGCAAGGTTTTAACTCTGGTTCTAGACTCTTCAATGTCAGTTTTCTTTTCTTTCCGCCTTATGAGGCAACCTCTTTCCCACAGGTGACCAAACGCCTGTAAATTTCAACTTTGTTTAGGAAGAAGAAATGTGGGACGAGAAAGGGCCAAGTTTATGAACTGTTCAAAAACAGGAGAAAGAGGAAGGAGGGTCCCTTGAAGTAAATAAAGGACCCAGAAATAAGTACCGATTAAGAGCATACTTAGACCTGGAAAAATCACTGTTTGCCTTTTAGGCGCGTTTGTGTGGGGTTTTGTTTGTTTGATTGCTTTTTCTTTGGTTTTTTTTTCGAGGCAGGGTTTCTTTGTATACCCCTGGCTGTCCTAGAACTAGCTCTGTGGAGCATAACGACCTGGAGATCAGAGATGCCAATGCCTCTGCCTCTGCCTCTGCCTCTGCCTCTCTGCCTCTGCCTCTGCCTCTCTGCCTCTCTGCCTCTCTGCCTCTCTGCCTCCGCCTCTGCCTCCGCCTCTGCCTCTCTGCCTCTGCCTCTCTGCCTCTGCCTCTCTGCCTCTGCCTCTCTGCCTCTCTGCCTCTCCGCCTCTGCCTCTGCAAAGCTAAGTGCTGAGATAAAAGGTGGGCACCACCACCGCCGCTGGGTGTTTTTGATTTGTTTGGCTTTGTTTTGTTTTTTGAGACAGGGTTTCTCTGTGTAGCCCTGGCTGTCCTGGACCTCATTCTGCATTCCAGGCTGGCCACGAACTCAAGGAGATCCACCTGCCTCTGCCTCCAAAGTGCTGGGATTAAAGGCGTGCACCACCACCGCCTGGCTGTGTTTTTATTTTTTTTTTAAAGATTTATTTATTTATTACATTACATTACGTATACAGTGTTCTGCCTGCATGTACACCTGCAGGCCAGAAGAGGGCACCAGACCTCATTATAGATGGTTGTGAGCCACCATGTAGTTGCTGGGAACTGAACAACTCAGCACCTTTGGAAGAGCAGCCAGTGCTCTTAATCTCTGAGCCATCTCTCCAGCCCCTGTGTTTTGATTTTTAAAAACAAGTGCAAACACCTGAGAACAGGCAGGTATAGTGGTACAGACCTGTAGTCCCAGCACCGGGGATGCAGCAGGATCTAGAATTCCAGGGCAGCCTGAGCTACATGGTGGACTACCATTCACCTGTTCCTTTCCTTCATATACCGATGCTGCTTCTCCTCTGACAGAAAGCTATTTACACAGGGGTTGATCATAGGAAGTATTTTTTTAAGCGTTAGGTGAGAGGATATAGTTTTTCTGGCGTGCGTAGCATCACAGAAAACCTCAACTACCTGTGAAGCTCTGTAGTCCCTTCATTTGGGAGGCAGAGGCAAGATGAGGGAACATGCAAGGCTGGGGCTAGAGAGCACTGCTCTTCCAGAGGACCTGAGCTCAGTTCCCAGTCCCTTTGTCAGGGGGCTCACAACCACCTGGAACTCCAGCTCCAGAGGATCTGGCGCCCTCTTCTGGTTTCCTTGGGCATCACACTCAAGCGTGCATGCACACACACACACAAATAAACACATTTACACATAATAAAAATAAACAGATTGCTTTTTTTTTTCTTTTTTTTTAAAGAAGAGGAGGGAAGAAGGAAAGGTCATTCTTGGCTACATCACATGTCTGAGGCCAAGCTACTCTTTATGAGATCCTGTCTCAGAATTTTTCTAAATAAATAAATGTTAGTCCTTAGTCATCTACAAAGTATATAGGACCTTCACTAACTGCCCCCTCCCCAACTAAAATGCACCCCATATCCTTCTGTCACAGCACTTCACTTGTAATCAGCCTTCCTGGTGTTTGAGGCAAGTGCTCAAATGCTCTGCTTGTTGCCTTACTTATTGGTTATTACTCTCCCAAACTAAGGACTCCATGATGGCAGTACATGCATCAACTCACCAGTCCCAGCTCTAAACAAAGCACATCCTTAGGAAGGTAGTTACCAAATGACTAAGTGAGCAAACAGGAAGTTTAATGTCCCCCAGGTCCTACCAAGTGTGTGAGAGGGGAATGGAACTCTGCTTGGCCTCTGTGCTGAGCATCCGCACGGGAGCCTATTAAGACTACCTCCTTTTCAGTAGAGCCCAATCCTAATCACTACTCATCTCCCTGTGTTCTCCAAGAAGGGCCACTTTTGCCAGCTGCTGACATTAAAACACAGAAATGGTCGTTTTCACTTCTGAGGTAGCAATCTGTTTAAATGTGTCTTAATTGCATCTTCCTGTTAGAAGGCCTTCCTGGTAAATCTTTATAAAATCCAAACCCTCCCCTAATACAACTTGATCATGGTAGAACCCTCATGTACTGGAAGGAGCAGGGCCAGAGACTGAGGAGTCCCAGGGTCGAGTCCCAGCTTAGCCACTTACACCCATGTGCCCTGGAACAAGACAGCCAGAGTGTGAGCCTCCATCTTCTGTAATATTAGCATTGGTCTGGCACACGCCTTAGAGGCCGATCTCTGTGAGTTGAGGCCAGCCTGGTCTACAGAGTGAGTTCCAGGACAGCCAGAGCTACACAGAAAAACCCTGTCTTGAAAAAAATATATAAAAATGGACCAGGGACTATTATGCTCAGTGGCAGTTCATGCTCCATATGAATAAGGCTCTGAGTTTAATTAAAAAAAAAAAAAGCTGGGCAGTGGTGACACATGGCTTTAATCCCAGTACTAGGGAGACAGAGGCAGGAGGATCTCTGAGTTCAAGGCCAACCTGGTCTACAGAGTGAGTCCAACACAGCCAGGGATGTTACACAGAGAAACCCTTTCTCAAACCCGCCTCCCCCCCAAAATTAAAGTTACTGTAATAAACTTTTTCCTAATTCCCTTGATAGCTATTTCTTTCTTTCTTTTTTTTTTTTTTTTGTAAAGATTTACTTATTATGTATACAGTGTCCTGCTTGCACACCAGAAGAGGGCATCAGATAAATTGTAGATGGTTGTGAGCCACCATGTGGTTGCTGGGAATTGAACTCAGGACCTCTTGAAGAGCAGTCAGTGCTCTTAACCTCTGAGCCATCTCTCCAGCCCCGATAGCTATTTCTTTCACTGGTGTGTTAGCACATGCAGTACCACTGCAGATCTCTTCAGCTGCTTACTCTAAGTCATCTTTTTTTTTTCTAAGGCAGCAAGCATTTCTTTAAAAAGATTCATTTATTATTATGTATACAGTGCTCTGTCTGCATTTACACCTGCAGGCCAGAAGAGGGCATTAGATCACATTATAGATGGTTGTGAGCCACCATGTGGTTGCAGGGAATTGAACTCAGGACCTCTGGAAGAGCAGGCAGTGCTCTTAACCTCTGAGCCATCTCTCCAGGGCCAAGGCATCTAACTTTTAGGCATGAACTTTTCCTGTGTGGGGTGAGTTGGGTTGCGATGAAGATCAGATGCAGGCCCTCAAACCCACCAGGATAGAACTCTACCACCCAGTATCGTCCCTGACCAGACGCGCTCTGTAGACCAGGCTGGCCTCGAACTCACAGACAGTGATCCACCTCTCTCTGCCTCCCAAGTGCTGGGATTAAAGGCATACGCCACCACACCTGGCGGCAGCTTCTCCTCCTCCTCCTCCTCCTCCTCCTCCTCCTCCTCCTCCTTCTTCTTCTTCTTTTCTTCTTCTTCAAAATGTGGGTCTTCATCAAAATAGTGACACTCTTGACAAGCCTTTTGTCCACTGTGAGGACACCCAGTGACACCTGCTGTCCTGAACCTTGCAGGGCGGGGCGAGTCAAAGGAGGTAACACTTATCTTCACAAGGAGGACCTTAGGAAACAAAGTGTATTGTCTCCTTCCTTTATGACAGAGGGCATTTCCAGTTCAGATCCACATAGGAACAGGGCTTCTTTGTTTCTCTTCCAGGAGGAGAAGGAGGAAGTGACGAGGAGGAAGAAGAGTAATAAAAAGAAAACCAATGTACAGTTGGGCAGCGAACTCCAGCCGCTGTTGCTGAAGAGGAGGCTGTGGGCTGGAGAGATGACTTCATTGTCAGAGCCCTGGTTCCCAGCACCCACCGGGTGGCTCACAACCATCTGTAGCTCCAGTCTGAAGAGCCGGACTCTGCTCTAGCTAGCCTCCTCCGGCATCAGGGATGCACACAACCCACAAACAGACATGCAAGCGAGACACCCACACCTCTAAAGGTTTTAAACGTTTGATTTCTTTAAAAGAAATAGAGGCAGGGCCAGGCATGGTGGCGCCTGCCTTTAATCCCAGCACTCGGGAGGCAGAGGCAGGCTAGTCTACAGAGCGAGTTCCAGGGCAGCCAGAGCTATAGAGAGAAACTTTGGGGCTGGAGAGATGGCTCGGTGGTTAATAGAGAAACTTTGTCTTTAAAAACAAAACAAAACAAAACAGAAGTAGAGGCTCGGGATGGTAGGACAACGTGGAGGGAGAGAGCATTTGTTCCCAGCCTAACTGTAAGCAAGTAGGATGGATGGAGGATGGATGGAGGATGGATGGAAAATGGATGGAGGATGGCTGGAGGATGGATGGAAAATGGATGGAGGATGGATGGAGGATGGATGTTGGATAGAAGCCCGCAAGACGATGCGTGAAGCACTGAATCTAAGTTCATTCTCCAAATGAGATCACTCTGGTTCAGAGAGAAAACCAGCCTGGCCGGTAGCGCGCATGCGCTCGCGCGTGCGCGCGCACACACACACACACACACACACACACACACACACACACACACAGTGCACCTGCAAGGACACAGGACCTCACAGCCTTGCCGTCCTCATGTTCCCCAACCTCCCCCCCTCTCTCCTCTTCAGGAGGCTCCCAGATCTGCAGCAGCACATCCTCGTCCTGTGGCATCGTCCTTCTATGTGGCTTCTCTTCCCTGGCTTCCAGGCCCCTGGACACTGTGTGCGCGCAGTGTCCAGACAAACACCATCTAAAAAATGTCTGGCCTCCCCTCCCCCACACCCCCTCTGTAGACTCCCTTTCGCCCCCACCTCCCACCATTTGGAGCCATTTGTCCCTCCCCAAACACACAAGTACTCCATCACCTTAATTCTTCCTTCCAAACGGTCCCTACCTTTCATGGTTGGCTCTGGTGGTGGTGGTGGTGGTGGTGGTGGTGGTGGTTTGTTTTTCGAAACAGGGTTTCTCTGTGTAGCCTTGGCTGTCCTGGACTTGCTTTGTAGACCAGGTTGGCCTCGAACTCCTGCGATCAGCCTGCGTCTGCCTCCCGAGTGCTGGGATTAAAGGCGTGCGCCACCAAACGCGACGGTTCTTTTTTCCTAATGTCCCAGCACTGAGACCTGATGTTGGCCTCCCTCCAAACAGCCTCCCCAGGGGCCTCCCGTTCATCCCAGGATGCACTGCTGTGAGACTGCTGGTCCTCAGAAATACTATTGACCCGCATTCCCTTTGCCTGGGGGGGGGACTGCTCCCTCTGCCTTCCCATTTGACGCTCAGCCCACAATAATCACTGCACTTGTGAGGTAGTGGTCACCCTGCAGAGTTCCGGCCTCAACTCTCACTTCCTAACTCCTCAATGGAACAAAAAGACCACTCTATTAACACCCCCCCCCAAACAGCATGCCCCCTCCTTCCTCCCACTAGGACACGCAGGCTGTCCCCTCCTGCCTCCTACTGAGCCCTCTTCCCAAGGCCTGCAGGACTCATGTCCAAACTATTAATCCCGGAGTAATTACAAATTGCCTGTGATTCTCTTCTGCTTAGCCAGAAACAGGCATCGAACTGCCTGTGCTGCCTGATATAGCTCCTGCCTCGGTGTCTGGCGTCTGCATACCTCATCACAAATACTATAAACGCACTTGAGGGTGGACGCTGGCCTCCCAGTGCCTAGACAGGAGATGCTGAATATATAGTGATGGGTTTTCTTCCCGCCTACGTTGGCCTCAAAGAGCCAGGGCTGATCAGAATAGACTTAGAAGCCTGCCTACCAGAATTCTCTCAAAGGCCAGTGCCCTCCGTGGCCCTCAGCTCAGGGCCCACCTCCAAAAGGCGGCCCCGAATGCCGCAAGGGTTTTGTATCTCTCAAAGGATAGCATTTCCTTGCCGGGTCCCCAGCCCAAGAAAATATCTCAAGTACCAAGGAGGGGCCTAATGTAAACCCTGAACTGTGCCGTGCCCCTTGCTGAAGCCACTCTGGGCCAGCTTGCCGGAGGTCAAAAGCACTCAGGGGAGCCTGTGCCCTTGGGAGAGAAAGAAGACACTGCACCTTTAAGTCTGCAGCCAGTTGAGAAAAACAAGCTGTGATTTATATAAGCGGGAAAATCATGTGATTTGCAGGAACGCGCCTCCTCCTCGGCCCCCGCCCCGTCGCCTGTGAGCCCGTTCCCGAGGGCCGGGGCGCGGCCGGAGCTGGGCAGCAGGGCGCTGGGGCGCGGGGCGCGGGCGCGGGCACAGAGCCGCTCCGGGGCCTCTGGACAGCTCTGCCCCGGCCTCCCCTGGTTCGCCGCAGAGTTTTGTCCCCAGCTAGCTTCAGGGGCTGTGGTTGCACTACCCCCTCCTTCCGCTACCCGCCACTGAGGTCTCACAAAGCAATCCCGGTCCCCGAGCCAACTCTGCCTGCTCCATCAAGCCAAAGTGTGACTTGAGACACCGAGGCTGTTCTCAACTTCTCCCCAGGAGAAGGAAAACCCGGGCCCCACACACTAGCCTCTGTGTCAAAAAAAAAAGTAGAAAGGGGGAGCATTTTGGGAAATGGTTGGGAAAGGGTATGAGGAAAGCCTGACATTCCCATAGCCGA